>NC_090748.1:24021623-24041623 GCF_036898095.1 Palaemon carinicauda | reverse complement strand
ACAAATTAATGTCTACTTTTCAACAAAAAAGTTATAAATTATAAATATCCTTTCATCTAATTTACACGGGTTCCGCTAGTCATTATTATTATTATTATTATTATTATTATTATTATTATTATTATTATTATTATTATTATTATTAATAATAAAAATAATAATAATAACAATAATAATAATACTATTATTATTATTATTATTATTATTATTATTATTATTATTATTATTATTATTATTATTATTATTATTATTATTATCTTTATTATTTTATCATAATTAATATCATCATCATTATTATTATTATTAATAGTAGTAGTAGTAGTAGTAGTGGTTATTATTATTATTATTATTATTATTATTATTATTATTATTATTATTATTATTATTATTATTATTATTATTATTATTATTATGGTGGAGGCAAGACTGTTAGAATCAAATGCATACTTAGAGGACGGTGAAGTCTTGGAAGATCCGAATGAAAAGGATGGTTACAATTATGAAGATAAATTCTATTCAAATGCCAGAGTGGGAAGATCATTTTAATATCGGGTCACATATGGAATAAAGTTTCTAGAATACTGTGTAATGTGAGCCTTATGGTGGAGAACGCAAGACTGTTGAAATTTAGAGCCTACCTAGTAGTACGTACAGTATGGTACAATCTGGGAAGATCTGAGTGCAATTTATGGTCAGAAATATGGAAAATCTTATGCAACATTCGCAAAGAAATAGTAGAAATTAAAAATTCAATGGACCGAAAGTTTTCCGCCTAGAAAATAAGATAACAGCCAGCAGTTGAAGACCAGACAGGAGAACAATACTACAAAAAGATAGAATAAAAGAAAAAAAATAGATATATCTTTAGTATAGATTAATCACTGAAAATGTTTGAAGATTTTCTTTAGGAAGGTGATATTACTTTGCAACTGAAGTATGATCACACCAAATATCTTTGTCAAAATTAAAAAAGAAGTCAGAGCTGAAATTTTTAAAGCAGTCATATAGAGTTGAAGAAACATTATCAATGCAGTCATCTGATGTTGAAGAGTCACGGTCCTCGACCGACTTAAAATCGTTTTCTGAATTTTATTCATGTTCAGCATAATACCCCATAATCTCTACCTTACATTAATTTCAGCTAGATATCTATTATGTTTGTAATATACATGTATCAAACTCGCTTATATAATGTAATTACATTTTTTTTAATTTAAATTTATTGCTCTCTCCTACATTGATAATATAATAAAATTTCTAAGAATGCCATCATATGATTTAATTTATTGGAATTTTTGTGACATCTTACTCTCAACTGCTTGTGTATAAGTTCGTTACCTGTTGAATAAGTTTTCCTTGCATTCACCTTGCCTTTCTGCTATCACCTAACAACCACCTACACGTAGGTGACCCCTGGAGTCATCAGCTCCTCAAGGACGTTTTTTTTTTAATGCCTCCACCAATGCTGCGTTGTTAAAGCCGCTGATCTTTGCCAAGTGTAAAGTATTCGCTTGTTTCTAGCGGGCCAAATTTCTGTTTTTCCTCAAGGGCATGACTCGTTTAAGCAGAAGACTAGACTATTATCTCAAGGCAATCCCAGAAGACCATTTCCATCAATTTTTTTACAGGCATTGTGACCAAAATGACACCCCAATAGCATATGACACCTTAGAAAATATACCTTCGAGAGCAGTATTCACTATTACCAATTACCAGGTACACGGATAGCTAATCTTGTCTAGGTCTCTCAACAGCCATTGGTGGACCAAAAGGCTTCGTTTGCCCTCAGGAAAATTATCATTATTGCTCGTTTGCAACCTGCCGTATACAGCTGTCATAGTATTTGAAGTTACTTCGTGTCCATTAGCTATGATGCCAGAAGTCTTCCATACTGAACTTTGACAAATGCCCAAGGTTCCCTCCAAGTCCAGTATTTACGACCACATCAAGACGATGTTGCTCCGAGTGTTTGCCAGATTCAAGCGTCTGTCCTCAGATTGTTCTAGCAGCTGCTGAACAGATGTTTGGCAAAATCGAAGAAAGTGGTTTTTGCGAGAAGGGTGAAATTCCATGTTCATCTCTACTATATATTTACGCAATTTTTCCTTGTGTTTTCGTTAGCCTTATAACTGCATTTTTGTTTTATGTAAAATTAGTATAAGATTTAGTTTATAAGGCTTTATTTGTAAATTTAACTTTTTTTTTCTGTTGAAGTGCAGTTTTAGCCACATCCCTGCTCGTTTAAAGATTTAAAAGTGTCTAGTTTAACGCTTGTTTCTTTTCGGAGTTTTTTGAGTCCTTGGTGAGAAAAGACACCTGTGTTTACATGCGAGGAACTCGATTGCTAAAAGACACATTTCGAGCTCAAGGCTCCCAGGACCTACTGAAGCAGCTGGCTTATGTGAGCTTTTTGAGGATTGCGACGCCATCAGTTGACGGCTTTTAGCAGGTGCTTTTCTGCCACCTGCAGTGACTTACAATTCCTGTGTGTTCTCTTCTGCGGTCTGCAGCGCCGACGTACGAATCCCGGCTTTCATGGTGGACACAGAAGAGACACAGCCGTCAACGCATCCTTGACATAGAGAGCAGCCAGTGCTTCGGAGCTCGGTTGGCATGTAGGGAGGCAGTTACCAGGTAGGAGATTTTGTGTACCTTTTTCTTGGGTTGGGGCTCCATTTCCATCCCTTTTGATGAGGAGTCCTGCTAAGCTGCACTCCCTACAATAGCTGAGTGTTTGTGAAGTTGCTACCTTTGTTGGAGCAGGAGGTGAATTTATCCAGCCCCAAAGAGTGGGAGAATATGTATGTATTTTGTGTTTTGTGTGTGTTTAGTTTCTAAGTTATCGGACTCTCTCTCGTTGAGAGTGTGGCATTTCACTTTGGGTGAAATTTTGTTAATATTAAGCCCTGTGTCGGTGTGTGCCTTTTTAGGCATTAATGTTCATGTGGTAGGTTATTAATGGTTGATTGTTATTTGTATAATGTTAGTTATTGATAGTTAGTTATAAGTTGTTAATTCAAATTGTTAAGTAGTCACATGGTTGACTTTTCTAAAAATTGTTGTTAATAAATATTGTTAAGTTTTCTCTTGTTTTCGTTTCCGCTGACCATCTTACTGCCTAATATTTTTGTAAACACTGACCTCTCTTATTGTGCAATAAGAACTTGTAGCACTGCCCGACAAGGGTCATAACATATTTGGCTACCGACAGGATTGAGAGCTCCGGGTATCTGGTATTTTGGTCGGTGGAGCGACATGCGGATGGACTCTTCAATATCTATTTTTTTTTTTTTTTTAGTGTTGCCCTTCTCCCCTGATTTTTTTCTTTGTTTTACGAGAAGGAGGAATTTGTTTTCGATCAAGCTGAAATTTTCGGGTCAGTTGAAGGTATTAAGTATTTGCCCCTGCTAAGTAAGAAATGATTAGTTGATTGTGCTAAGTGGTTGGGTGTTCCGTGGGAGACTATGGACACCAGAGCAGAGATATTGGTATTAGTTAGGGATAAAATAAAACAGGAGTTAACTGAAGCTGAGGATTCAGAAAGCGAGAGTGAGGTAATTGTTGATAGTGAGGAGAGTTTGAGTGAGTGTTTCGAAGAGGATAAAATAAGTATGATGCCTGGTCTATGTCTGTTTGAGGATCCTCCTGTCATAGGTACCATTTACGATGGTCCAGCAAATTTTCTCAAGGGTCCAAGTAATGTGTCCCCCCCCCCTGATTCAGTACACTTCAAATCTATGGCCCCTGTTATTGCGTTGGGTGACTCCAATGAGGAGAAGGCATAAAACCTTATTTGCAAGCACATAGTTGCAATAAATGAAGTTTGAGGAGAACGAGCGGATAAGGTGTCATGCGTTGGAGATGGCGAAATTAAATATAGAGAAGGCTAGGTTGAACGGGGCCAATTTGATGAGTTCCCATAAAAATACCTTCCAAAATCGATTTAATATAGGTGCTGCACTAAAATTGGTCCAGTGTTTTACAGGAATGATGTCCCTGAGTTCTTCAAGTCATTTGAGTGTGTGGCCTCCCGATTGTCTTGTCCCGCCGAAATGTGGACTGTATTAATACAGTGTAGGTTAGTGGGCAAGGCAATGCAGATGTATAATGCATTGGAGGAGGGAGTAGCTCAGGATTACCCGAAGGTAAAAGCCTTAATTTTAAAGTCTTAAGACTTGGTCCTTGAGGCTTACCGCCACCAGTTTCGCAACTATATCAAACACCCTGCTCAGTCTTTCGTGGAGTTTGCATGCGTCAAGGAGGAAGTTAGACGACTGGGTGAAAAGTGGTCAGATAGTCACTTTCGCTGCGTCACGTAAACTGTTGCTCCTTGAGAAGTTTAAGAAGGCCTGTAGCAGGGAGTTGAGAGTTAACCTGGAGGAGGTAAAAAGTGGGAAATTAAGTAGTGCCGCTCAGTTACCGGATGAATTTTTATTGACTCACCGATCAGGTAGCGGTAGTTTTATGTATAAGACTTTAAATAATCAAACATCTAGCTCCCTTAATACTGGCAGGAGAGGGGAGACCTCCTCATCGACTCCCAATATCACTAAGAATGGTAATATTAATTCTAATACTTTTTCAGGTGTGGGATGTGGGTAGAGTCCAAGGAGGTTCTCCTTGCCCTAAATTTTTGCTAATAGACACTTCCCAGGTAGGGGAAATAACAGTTATGAGGATAGAAGCTCAGGCCATAAAAGAAGCTGTTTTTGGTGCAACAAGCTCGGGCATGTGACGGTGCCGAGAGAAATGTTGTGAACTCAAAGGCAGTGTGAAAGCAACTGAGTTAATTTATTATGGAACACTCTCCTATATATACAAAACCTCAAGGGAACAGGAAGTTACATGTTCGAGAAAATGACAATGTTACATAGGCGACACGCAGACATGTTTATTCTGGTTCTTTTTAGTGCGAGGGAAGAGCGAAGATACAAGCATAATATATACAAAAGGAATTATGTACAATTGTGTGACACACGGTTGGTACAGGCACTTCATAAACCAGTGTAATGCTCGTAGAATGTACCTAGATCGCAGTAATAAAAGTCCTGTACCCTTGGTTAATGATAAATCAGAGATTAGTAGCAGTAGTCCTGTAGACAGACCTGTCGTAGATAGTAGTAGTTTAGTAAATAGCAGTAAGCCTAATGTTCCTAATCTCCAATCATGACTCAAGTACGACAATTATGAGTGGCGAGGAAAGTTGATTTTTGACTCTCGTGTTGTCTAGGTGAAGTTTTTTAGGGACACTGTTTCTTCCAGGTCTTTAGTCATGAAAAGGGCTCTCAATGGTTTTGAAAAATATAATGGAAGTTTTATATTGTTGGAGGGTTTTCCCGATTCAGTTGTGTCCGCTCCTTTGGTTAATGTCCGCATGTCTTTTCCAAGATTTGATCGCATCACTGAGTTGGATGTGGTGGATAGTCTACTTATTCCAGGTATTGATGGTATCCTGGGAAATGATATGCTGGATAGTGAAGGACGGGAGCTGTTGCCTATATTATCAGTAAATGCTAGTCCCGTGCCTGTAATGACTTAGTCCGCAGCAAAGGCTGCGAATTTACTTGATGTGGAGAGTGATGATGACTTAATGTTAAGTAGTGTAGAGTTAGATGTTTTAAGGCCCTGGCCAGTAGAGAGTAGTTGTAATGATGTAGTTAATATAAAACTATATTGGGACAGGGCTGCTTTTATTGAAGGTCAACAAGATGAATTTAATTCTGATTTGGGTGATGTTGAGGATCTGACTAAACCTAGGTTTGGAGTTGTAAAGGGCTTATTATATAGGTTTAATCGTCCCACATCTGATAATTTGAATAAAACTGGTCGGGTGAAACAGATGGTGGTAACTTCTCAATTCAGAAATTCTGTTTTAGAGTTAGCTCATACTATTTTTCTAGGTCATCTGGGTTTGTTAAAAGCTTTTCATAGCTTTTCATTTTTGGTGGCCTGGAATTAAATTGAGTGTGAAGCAGTTTATCAGAGAGTGTGAGACTTGTCAGGTTATGAGTAAACCAGATCAGGGGATCCTTAAAGCCCCGTTGCATTCCATGCCTGCTATAGATGATCAAACAGGTTACGTATATTTACTAACTATCATAGATAGAGCCTCTCGCTTTCCTGAAGCTATACGTATGAGGCATATTACTTCGAAAGTTGTCTTTGAAAAATTAATGAATTTCTTTTCCATGTATGGTCTCCATCATGTAATTCAGACCGACTGTGGGACAAATTTCACGAGTAAGGTATTTAAGGGTTAGTGTGCTGAAGTGGCCTTTCAGCACGTTTCCAGTATACCTTTTCACCCAGAGATTCAAAGGAGTGGTGGAAAGGTTCCACCAAACCTTCAAGTCTGTCCTGAAAATTCCTTGTTATGAATATGATAGTGGCTGGGACAAAGCCCTCCCTTTTGCCCTTTTTGCTATCAGGAATCATCCTAACTCTTCCACTGGTGTAGCTATTTTTGAGTTGGTATTTGGGCACAGGGTTCGTGGACCATTGGAAATTGTTTTTGAAATGCTCAAATCCAACTAGAAGGAGGAAATAAATGTTAAAAGGTTTGTGGAAGACTTGAACGGAAGAATGGTTAGTGCTGAAAGTTTGCCAGGAAAGATTTGGAACAGTCCCAGTCAGTAATGAAGAACAACTTCGACAAAAAGGTAAAGGTAGGTTCATTTGAATCTGGTGAGTTGGTTTTTGTGCTGAGTATGGACCCATATTGTTTCCTACAGCCAAGGTGATCCATTAGGGAAAGTGTCCGAGCCTGTGTCTGTGGTTTTGGCTGTGTCTCCCGAGGAGCTTTGACGAGTTAGGGTATCAGTTTCCTTCAGATCCATTAGGTGAAAATATGCAGAATTTCGAGATGTTAAAAAAGTAGTTTAGATAATTTAGATGATAACAAACAAGAAGATGTACTTAATTCTATTTACTCCTTTTCAGATCTTTTTCAGGATGTTCCATGTAGGACAAATATTTTAAGTCATGACGTTGATGTAGGCGATGCTTCCCCTGTGAAGCAGAGTCCTTACCGGCTGAACCGAGCAAGATAGGATTTGGTCAGTAAGGAGATAGGGTATATGTTGAAACATAACCTTATTCAACCATCTGTAAGTCCCTGGAGTTCTCCTATTGTATTAGTAAAGAAAGCAGACGGTAAGTTCCGCATGTGTATGGACTACTGTAAAGTGAACACCAATACTAAAAATTATTATTTTCCTCTTCCTCATATTGACGATTGTGTGGATTGGACTGGTTCTGCCAAATTTATTGCTAAGCCTCTCCCTCGTATTCATGATTGTCTGGATCTGATTAGTACTGCCAAATTTGTTACTAAGCTGGATCTTTTATAGGGTTATTGGGAGGTTCCATTGTCCATCTGAGCTCGTGAAATATCCACATTTCTCATTCCGTTTGGCCTATACGAGTGCCTTTTGGAATGAAAAATGGAGCATATACTTTTCAAAGGCTCATGAATAGGGTAATTTTTAGTTTGAAAGGAGTGGAAATTTATATTGATGACTCTGTAATATATAGTAATGACTGGGATTCCCACATGTTAAGGTTACGTAAGGTTTATGAACTCCTTAGGTCTACAAGGAAAGTTGTTAATTTGGCTAAGTGTGAATTTGGTCAGGCTAAGGTTTGTCACTTGGGTCACGAGGCTGGTTTAGGTCAGGTGGCTCCGAAACAAGCTAACCTCGAGGCAATTATAAATTTGAAAAGGCCTGGTAATGTTATAGAGGTAAGAAGTGTGCTGGTCATGACGGGTTATTACTCCCGATTTGTGCATAATTACTCTGATCTTATTCAGCCTCTTATTAGTTTATTAGAAAAGGAAAAAAAGTTCCGGTGGTCGGATCAGTATGGATAATCTTTCAATAAACTTAATTTAGTGTTAATTACTAACCAAATTTTGACTTCCCCAAATTTTCAGAATCCTCTTAATATAGCAGTAGATGCCAGTGACGTCGGCATTGAAGGAGTCTTTATTCAGAGAAAGAAGGGCGGTGTTCATCCTGTGCCTGGTGCAGAGAAAACGTTACTCCACTATAGAAAAGGTAGCTCTTTCTTTGATTCGGGCTCTTAACTATTTCAAGCCGTACATGACAAATTTTTCTTTCCCAGCTAAGATATGAATGGATCACAATCCTCTGGTTTTCATCGAGTGGATGAAGGGAGCAAACCAGACGATTTTGCGCTGGGCCCTTTTTTGGCAGGAATTCAATTTTATTATAATACATGTTAAAGGGACTGACAACAAAGTTCCTGATACCCTTTCTAGAATTTAGTGTGCTTGCGTGATCCTTTTCATACGCCGCCTTGCTTGTTTCTCCTTTAAGGTTGTATAATTTTTTATTTTTTCCACCTTTGTAGATAAAGTCTAGGAGGTTTCTTTGAGTGGTATACACGCTAGTGTTTTATAAAGGTTCCCCTGAAATTAATTATTGATTTGTACCGATATACGGAGACTTTCGATTTTATAATAATATATATGACTTTTTGGAATATAAAACTGGTCTATTGTAGCTTAACGTGTATGTCTCAGGACGTACCTGAAAGTTTATTTAGGTTTAGTTAGGTAGGTTTGTTTATATAGAATTAGATATTTTTGACTAAGTACAGTAATATTGATTCTTTAAAAATAATGGTAAGTTATATGAAACTTTTGGTTTGTATTTTTTAAACTTAATTTTTCTACTTTACAGGTGCATATCCATTTGTTTATGAAAGAAAAAATAATATTTTTTCTGTTTAATTTTTTTTCTCTTTGGGGAGGTAGGTATTATTTATTATCGTAATTTTTGCTTTTGTTTTTATTAGCCTTGTTAGAGCATTTTTGTTTTATGTAAAGTTAGTATAAGAGTTAGTTTATAAGGCTTTAATTGTAAATTTACCTTTTTTTTTTCTTTTGAAGTATTGTTTCAACCTCTTCCCTGCTTATTTAAAGATTTATAAGGGTCTAGTTTAACGCTTGTTTCTTTTCAGTGTTTTTTGAGTCCTCTGTGAGATGAAAAACATGTTTACACGCGAGGAACTCGATTGCTAAAAGACACATTTCGAGCTCAAGGCTCCCAGGACCTACTGCAGCAGCTGGCTTATGTGACCTTTTTGAGGATTGCGACACCAACGGTTGACGTCTTTTAGCACGTGCATTGCAACCACCGGTAGTGACTTGCATTTCCTGTGTGGTCTCTTTGGCGATCCGCAGCGCCGACGTACGAATCCCGTCTTTCAAGGTGGACACAGGAGAGACACTGCCGTCAACGCATCCTCGACATAAACGGTTGCTGGAGCTTTGGAGCTCGTGGTGGCATGTAGGGAGGCAGTTGCCAGGTAGGAGATCTTGTGTACCTTTTCTTGGGTTGGGGCTCCTTTTCCCTCCCTTTTGATGAGGATTCCTGCTGAGCTGCACCCCTTAAGATAGCTGAGTGTTTGTGAAGTCGCTATCTTCGTTGGAACAGGAGGTGAAATCATATAGCCCCTAAAGAGTGTGAAAATAAGTATATATTTTGTGTTTTGTGTGTGTTTAGTTTCTAAGTTATCTGACTGTCTCGTTTAGAGTGTGGCGTTTCCCTTTGGGTCAATTTTGTTAGAATTTAGCCCCTTTTCGGTGTGTGCCTTTTTAGGCATCAATGTTCTTGTGGTGGGTTGTTAATTGTTAATTGTTATTTGTTAAGTGTTAGTTATTAATTTTAATTATTAGAAATAAAAACTTAAAGTTCTTAATTCAAATGGCTCGAAAGTGACCAGGTTGACTGATCTAAACATTTTTGTTAATAAATATTGTTAACTTTTCCCAAGTGTTTTCGTTTCCGCTGACCATTTTACTGCCTGATATTTTTGTAAACACTGACCTCTCCTATTGCGCAATAAGAACTAGTACCACGGCTATACAAGGGTCGTAACATTCGCCTTACACATCACTCAGAAGAAGGATGGCTCCCTGCTCTCTTATTAGAGTTACAGGCTTTCAAACATGTACACAGATCCGGATCATTACTCCCTCGAAAATATTGCTGAAATTACCTCTTACCTACATAAAGTAAAGGTGATATCCACAATCAAACTGTTAAAGTGGGGTATTATCTGGTGGCTAAGAGCTCAGAAGAAATCCTCAAGATTGCCATCACTAAATCCTTTGGTACATACACCTTCAATTACTCGTTTTTTTTTTTTCCTTCGTAATGCTGGGGCTACTTTTCAACGCCTCAAGAGACCACCCCTTCTGCGTATGTTGTGTGGATGACATATTTATATTTTCTTCTGCTAAAGAGAAAAACCTCCATCATATACACATCATTCTTGACCGCCTACAACAGCACTACTTTGAAGTTCAGTAGGCAAGTGCACCTTAGGTGCAAACAAAGTATCGTTGTTAGTGCACCTCAGCACTCCTTGGGGCATCCACCCCTCGCCCTAATAACAGAGTAGCCTTTCAGAACTTCCCCATGACCTCAA
The DNA here is from genome assembly GCF_036898095.1 of Palaemon carinicauda. Taxonomy (NCBI): domain Eukaryota; kingdom Metazoa; phylum Arthropoda; class Malacostraca; order Decapoda; family Palaemonidae; genus Palaemon; species Palaemon carinicauda. The sequence goes on along the minus strand of NC_090748.1, from coordinate 24,031,165 downwards.
TCATCAAATCACTGCAAGACTTTTAAAGCATCATAAACTCATATCCTAGTACTAGACAGCCACCAGTGCCACTCGTGCCCCCTCAGTGACTCCTTCCAGTAAAAGAAAAAAAACCTGAGGTTGGGCTCCCATCTAGAAGCCACCCTAAAAACTGCTGCTCTTCTTACTCTTCCCGTGCTACAGGCCTCTCCCCCTCTCTCTCATGATGCCAGTTACGTCATTATTGATGTGGTACTTTAGCAGGTGGTCAATGGCTCGCCACACCCAAAGGTCTTTCTCAGTAGAAAACTGTGCAAGGCGCAATCCAGCTATTTTATCTTCAACTGCAAATTTATTGCAGTGCATTTGGCTGTACATCACTTTCCTAATGCCTTAAATGATATATTTTTTTATCCTCCTCACAAACCTTATGCCTCTGGTGTATGCCTTCACTCGGCAGACCGACGCCAATACTTTTCCACTGTGGCTGAATAAAACTGCACCTTTCAACACATGTTTGGGAAAGTGAATCCTGGTGAAGATGGCCTGTCAATAAACAAATTAGCTTCCATTCACCTGCGATTAGATTACGACACCTTGGCCAGGTCCCAACAAAAAAAAATACAGATTGCCAAACATGTATGACATCATGCACAACCATCCATTGAAAAGACATCTCCCTTGATGACTATTAGGCCATCCTCGTCTTTGATGTTAGTACTGGTAAACCACGATCATGGGTATGTGTCCCCATGCACCAACATGTGTTTGATTTTATAAATGGTCTCTCACATCCCTTGCACCGATCTACTGCAAAGCTACTGAAAACAAAACTCATTTGGCATGGCATTACTAGGTATGGCTTGGAATGGGTCCGCACATGTACTTCAGCCACATTTTGCCCACATTCAAGATGATGTAGCAGATCCCCCACCAACATCAAAATAACACCACTACCGGTTTACCATCATATAACGCTCCAATCATTGTCCTCATTCCATTCCCATGCAAACTATAAAGTCTGCCTTATGTACATCTGCCTTACTCCTAGGATTAATAGTGATATTTGGTATTCCTGAGTATATTAGTTCTGACAGTGTTACCTCTTTTACCTCTCAATTGTGGATATCATTGGCGAATCTCTTGGGCATCACCCTACATCAGACAACCATCCAAAAACCCTGCAATCAACGGAATGAGTGATCGTCTTCATACCCTTAAAACAGTTTTGATATCCTGATACAATGACTGCGAAAACTCAGCTCTCCTTGGATTAAGGAAAACTCTTAAGAACACCCTGAATGTTTTGACATGTGTTTGGTGCAGGGCAACCCCTTGGTTTTCCCTGCTGAATTGTTTCCCACAACAACCTCCTCTGACAATCTTTAGTGATTATGTCATGTTTTGGGAAAATCGACCCCATGCCGCCAGACTTGGAAGCCTACAGTGAAGCAACCCATAACGAAAAAAAATTCACGTTTTAATGCACGTCTTGCTGCGCTACAACACTAACAAGCCACCACTGACACCCCCTTCATAGATCCTCGCCTCTGAATATGTCATATTCCAAAAGCTTTCTTGAATAACATTTTATGGAAAGGAAACTGGGTCTCTATTGATCAGCTAAAACATACATATCTTCTGCCATTAGGCTCCCAAGGGCAGGGCACTCTATTTTACATGCATGTACTTTTTATAAGGGGAAGGCAAGTACTGCAAGTGTTTCATACACGCTCATACAATGTAATGCTATTGTTTTAGTTTTATTCCTTCGCTTCCCCATACTGACAACCTGTTTAAGCTTGTCATCGATTGTTTTAGTTTGTTTGATTTTTCTTTTTTAAATTCATGCTCTCAAATTCTTTTATATAAACTTAGTATCTGTTGAATAAATTTTACTCCCGTTCGTGGTTGATGCTATGTCACACAAGGGATTGAGCAACCAAAAGCTTTTATTCAGAAGATAGGGTTTATGCAAAGAGAGTGTTATTATTATTATTATCATTATTATTATTATTATTATTATTTGCTAGCCAGGCTAAAACCCTAGTGATAAATGCAAAGTCCTATAAGCCCAAGGGATCTAACAGGGAAAATAGCCCAGTGAGGAGAGGAAACAAGGAAATGAATAAACGATATAAGAAGTAATGATAAATTCGATTAAAGTATCTTAAAAAAAAGGGTAAGTACTTTAAAACAGATAATTCAGATATAACTATATAAACACCTTTCTTAGCCTGTTCAACATAAAAACATTTGATGCAACCTTGAACTTTTGAAGTTCTACTCGATTAGGATCATCATTCCACAACTTGGTTACACCTGGAATAAAACTTCTATAAAATTAGAGTTATTAAGCTTTATGGTGGAGAAGGCCTGATTATGAGAATTAACTGTATGCCTAGTTTCACGAACATAATGGAACTGTCCTGGAAGATCTGAATGTAAAGGATGGTCAGAATTATACAACATGCGTAATGAAGTGATTAATAAATCTTATAGTTTCATGAATAGTTTAACTGCATAATGATTTTTTAGTTACAAATTCGAGAGTTTAATTATGGTTCAAGAAAATAATAAGTGTAACTCTAAATACTAAAGCTTCTTAAAAGTTTAGAATTTATTATTTGTAAGCTTTCAACCAGCTTTACACGAATAGCCACAAGCATGTCAGGTAACAATAGCTAATTCGTTTAACACATAATTTAAAAAATATATTTTTTTTAAGAACTTTACCCCAAGTTGTCATCGGAAAATTGAGCACACAGGTAAACAAAAAGGAATGGTTTTATTGATAGGTCCCACCAAATTCTTGAAGTAATAAATTCATTCTTCTAACAAGAATAAAAGATTATGTCGAGTAGAGATTTAATTAATTTTGCTTCTCCACAAAATTCTTAAGCCATTTAACAATTATGAGCCATTTGAACTTTAAGGTCTCTAGTAGTTGCTTTTATAATAGATAGACGAAACGAAAAATGTGTAGTAGTTCAATTGGTGATTTGGAAGAAAAAAATAACAATTAAAAAGATTTTAACAATTATCCAGTGAAAGCATTTCTAATTCCTTTATTCATAATGGCTATATTTATGTACTTAAAGAACCTAAAATTTTATGAAAACTTTAGTTATATTATTATTTCACCATCTGATATATAAACTTTCTGACAAGTATTACCCTTTTTAGTATAAGTAATCATATAAAAATGTGTAAAGAAGTTACTGACATAGATATGAATGAAGGGGTTCCATGAATAAAATATACTGCCTAGCATTGGCAAATCCCTCGGTAGTTTCTTTACGAAAATTCACAATGTGAATTTCGAGAATATCACAAATTATGGAAACGTTCCAGAATGAAAAAAAAGGAAGAAAGAAAGACAATAGAGAAAAAGACAGTAAACAAAGATCTTCCTTTAAGTTTTTTGCCTCCTCAACTACACTCTAAGCCACTATGTACAAGAGAAAATATTAAAGATAATCAGGAAAAGGGGAGAGCAGTCTCAAGATTATTCAAGCTAAGAGAGAGAGAGAGAGAGAGAGAGAGAGAGAGAGAGAGAGATGGAGATGCTAATTTGTGAGTGAATGTAGTGACAGCTGTCTCATAAAAAGTAGAAAATACGAAGTCACGCGAAGTGAAAAAGAGCTTTGAAACTGACACACAGTAGGTAGGACATATCTAACATAAATGTGACTGCTTCTAACCGCAAACTAAGAATAATAGACCTAAGGGGAGGATATAAGCATAAAACTAAGTAATCCGAGGATGTTTTATATACAGACGGCAAAGAAGGATTTTTTTATGATAATACGTAATATATATATATATATATATATATCTATATATATGTATTGATATATATATATATATATATATATAACTATATAATTATATATATATATATATTTATATATATATATATATATTATATATACATTGTATATATATTATATACTGTATATATATTTATATATATGTATTTATATACATATATATATATATATATATATATAACTATATAATTATATATATATGTATATGTATATATATATATATATATATATATACATATATATATATATATATATTAAAATAACAATATTGAATAACGATATATGTATATATATATATATATATATACAAATATCTATATATAATATATATATATATACATATATATAGACATATCTATAATATATATATATATATATATATAAATATATATATAATTATACAGCTTTTCCAAATAGGGATGTAGCTTAGCATTTAATAATAAATATATATATATATATATATATATGTATACATATATATATATGTATACATATATATATATATATATATATATACATATATATATATATATATATATGTGTATATATATATATATATATATACATATATATATATATATATATAATATTGTTATTCATGGCCGTCATTGTGCCACTTTTTTAAAACTAAAGACGCCGGCAGCAAAGATCAGCCGAATTCCCACAAGCATTAGGACCCTACCTAGAGCCTCACCATATTTCCAACAATCCTATACCAGTCTACTCCCCTGAGGTGTCATTCCAGACATCTTCAAAGCACTTGGCCATCAAAACGCCGCCACAAGCAATCCGGGAGAAGTCATGAGGCCTCTTGATGGGTTGTCAGGACATATGACAAGGCGTGACCAATCAGACAGCGGTCAGGCCAATTACAACCCCCCCCCCCTACACTTGGAGGCAAAAGGGAGTTTAATCGACCTAGGAGGGGCTGGGCAGAATTCTTCGCTAACAAACCTCCGTCAGAAGAACATCATCTCGCTTCGCTTACTAACCCCCATGAGAGGTACATCACCTCTCTTTGCTCTCAAGACATCAGGGAGGCAGGACCTGAGATATATCCTCCACAAGGGAGGAACCAGAGTCCTTTTTACAAAAGTAAGTTGTCCAATTTTGAGATCCTCATCGTCCTTACCCAGCCTTCATTCTCCTTACCTTATCACATCCCATTTTTCCTCTTGATCCTTCAAAGAAAGATCCTACCAACTGAACCCTTTTATCCTAATCCTTATGTCCCAACCACGTGTGCCATTTGTTCCTTACCTTAATTATTTCACTCTGTGACTGTGTTGATTTCCAACTTATAGTGTTTAAATTCCTAAGTTTGCACTTTTATTTAATTTGCTTAAAGGTTTTATCCATACGACTTTATCATGTTCCCAACCTGTAGATGTAAGTGAGCGGTTAATCATATAATTTATTTCCCTTTCCAGGGAATGAGATTGCGATGCTAAAAACCTTCCACGGCCTACTATTAACTCCACGTGAGCACGTGACAATCCAACTCCAGTGAAGTGGCTTACTTGAAATATGAAGCAGTTGTCTGTTGTGCTCCCACTTTTTATTAATTTTTATTTAAAAGTTGTAAATATATCTATTTTGTCGGTATTCGTTGTCTTATTGCCAATTGGTGACCTTAACATTATTCTCCTTTGTGTACGCGCAGAGTTCCCTAAGCAAGGCCGGTCTCACAAGCATACGGGCTCGTAACATAAATGGGCGACCTTGCCAGGATTCACTAAAATAGTAATTTCAATTTGTTGTTATTAATGTAAAATTCCCCCTTTTTCTTGCTTTAGCGACATGACAAAACTCAAATTCATTTAAAGTAAATTCTTTTATCACTGGAGTTGGAACCCTGGAAGAAAACAGCAAAAGCATTTTATTTTTATTGTTAAAATCTTGTCTATTTGTGCGTATGTTTGCACTCCAAAACCTTTTGTTTTTAAAAACCCACGTGGTAGGGTTTAATCCCGTTTTTCAGCAGGGTAGACAACCGTCTGTAACGAGTTTGACTTGTGTTCATTTTGAGCGGTGGTTATCACAGTGGTGAAGATTTATTAGATATATTTTGCATTATCGGAATGTTTATTTGTTTTAAATAAGTGAAGTGAAATTGTAGAAATGTTCAGAAAATGTGGCAGGCTAAACACGTGTTCATTTAAAACGTGGCCAACCTGATATAACTCAGCCCACAGCCGAGTTTCTGAACGAAGCCAAGGTTTGTTATTGTTTGCTTTTGTTATTGTTCACTAACTCTACGCAGACCCGAGATTTTAGCCGAATTATTGTACGTTGGTAAGTGATTCATGTACATATCAATCATTTAATTTTGTGTATGAAATATTTTATCATATATGTATAGTGCTAGGATACAAGCTAGTCTCATAACGAAACTCTTGGCTTACTATTCATGTAAACGTTTTATGGCAGTGAAGCCTAATTTCTTTTAGGTAACGGCAAGAACACGTTGCATTTCCTCATTTAGAATTTTTCTTAATTGTTACTGGCATATAATTTCGCTTTTACAATTTTTTGTTGGATATAATTTTTTATTTAACTCATTTAAAAGAGATAATTTTTGTACGATTTTATTAAAATTGTTAACCTAAAGATAAAGTCTTTACATCACATTCAATTTATTTTTTTATTTTTCAGTCAGCGTATAGGATCATTTAGATAAAATATTTTGGAAGTGTAATTTCTTAACCTCATCTTTTTTTTTTTTTGTTAAAGGGAAAATATGTAAAGGGGTTGATTTTCTCAGCGAAGCAATAAGCCAACTCAGTGACATTGTTTGTTTTATTTGATTTATTATACTTTAAGTATAAAAAGAAACTTTGCTTTAAGTCACAGAGTTGCAAGTGGTGGTGTTGCTAGAACGCACCCACACATTTTTACATATAATTTTCTATCATGACTAGCATAGAGGGTAACACATCGTGGAGATTCCATTTTTTTTAAACTAGCATAGAGGGTCACACATCGTGGAGATTCCATTTTTTTTTTATGACTAGCATAGAGGGTCACATATCGTGGAGATTCCTTTTTTTCATGACTAGCATAGAGGGTCACACATCGTGGAGATTCTATTTTTTGATCACGAGTATAGAGGGTCACACATCGTGGCGATTAAATTTCTTTATGACTAGCATACAGGGTCACACATTGTGGAGATTCCATTTTTTTATGACTAGCATAGAGGGTCCCACATCATGGAGATTCCATTTTTTTATGACAAGCATAGAGGGTCACACATCATGGAGATTCCACTTTTCTTATGACTAGCATAGAGGGTCCTACATCGTGCAGATTCCATTTTTTCTATTTCCTGCCTACAGGGTCATCCATTGTTGTGATTCCATCTTTTTTAAGACTAGCATAGAGGGTCATCCATTGTTGTGATTCCATTTTTTTTTATGACTAGCATAGAGGGTCATCCATAGTTGTGATTCCATTTTTTTTATGACTAACATGGAGGTTCACCCATAGTTGTGATTCCATTTTTCTTGTGAATAACATAAAGGTTCACCCATAGTTTTGATTTCCTTTTTCTTTTGACTAGCATAAAGGCTCACCCATAGTTGTGATTCCATTTTTTTATTGACTAGCATAGAGGGGCATCCATTGTCGTGATTCCATTTTTTATGACTAGCATAGTGGGTCATCAATTTTTGTGTTTCTAATTTTTTTTATGACTAGCATAGAGGGTCATCTATTGTTGTGATTCCAATTTTTTTATTGTCTAGCATACAGGGTCGCTCATCGCTGCGGTTCCAATTTTTTTTTTTAAAGTTTAGCTCACTCATTGTCGTGCCCTGGTTTTCAAGTTAAGCTCCTGTTCAATTACTTTCGAGGCTTACTATTTGGTGATAGTTCATTCTCGAGAGGCATTTTTTACAGCCATTTTGCATGTCGCCCAGCTCCATCTTCATCTTTCCTTCCACGAGACTCTTACTTAAGGCTAGAGCGTCTTTCCCCTCCGTGTAACTTCTTGCACAGTCAACTTCGTACCTTGTGCTGTTTAATTTGTTCGGCCGCTGTCTCCACAAGAATATAGCAAAATAACAGCTGCTGAGATCTGTGTATTTGTGGATTTAGTAGAATGACAAGGCTATGAGGGAGAGGCATTGCGAAGGTATGTGCGGGAGCTCAGGAATGAAGCCAATGCCCGGAGAAGAACGGAGCAAGAAAGGACGCGGTATGAGAGAGAAAGAGAGAGAGAGTTGAGAGAGAGAGAATTAAAAATGCATGAGATGGACGTCCGATTGGCACAGCTCAAGAACTCACCCCCTCAATGCGGTGTTGCCAAAGTCCAGCAGGACATATGCATAGAACCCCCTACAGTGGAGTTCCAGATAACCAAGCCCCAGCTCCATAGGATGTGCTGACTAGGGGTAATGAACAACATCGGACATGAGGCCTACGACCTGCTCTTGGGTCAAAAGCCCGTGAAGGACGTAAAGCGAGTGCCCATCAGGTGCGTAAAGGCTGCCAAGATGGAGCCCAAAACAGTGGGGATGCTTCCTGGAGGGGAAGACGAATTGCTCGGTGACATTGACCTTGGTGAGGTAGCTTGGCTAAGTGGGAAGGCCCGAGAGTCTTCCTCCTCCAGCAGTGAATATGAGCCTCATACACCCGAAGTTAATTCTTGTGAAGGTGTGCTGCTCTCCACCACTGGGGATAGGGCTACTTCAAGCACCATGCCAGAGGTCTCAGAGGAGGGCAGGAGTCTTCTTATTCCAGCCATGAGTCTGAGCCTAGTACCTGCAAATATTCTTCGGATGAAGCTGTGCTAGTCACCACCACTGGCGATAAGGCTACCTCAAACACCAGGCCAGAGGTCTCAGAGGAGGCAAAAGAGGAAGCACCTATTAGCCCAGTGACCCTAGGGAGCCAGAAAGAGCTCATCAGATTCCAGCATTTGGACAAGTGGCTGGAAGACTGCACTGCACCTGCCTACTCGAACGAGGCTGGAATAAGTACTCCTTCTAAGGATGACTTCCCGCTGAAGGATGAGGTGTCCCTCAAAATCACCCGAGGTTCTTATGATCCTCCTAAGGTTTTGCACCGACAAGTAGTTGTCCCCTGTAATTTCTGCTTGTCGATGCTAGGCATGGCCAATGAGAGACTGAGAGGACACTTTGGGGTAACATGTCCTACCCAACTCATCCAGCATCAATTCTGGTTGGACTTGCACAATGTTATCAAGGTTTACATAGCCTGCTACCACCCTTGTCAGGACACCAATAATTCTAAACAAATAGTGCCGAGGCCACCTCTCTGACGTATCCCATCCATAAGTGTCACAGAACTGACTCAATTCTTTTATTGGGGTGGCTTCCTAGTCACATTTCAGAGGGACGAGGGTTTCCACTTCCTGGCAAAGGAGTCATGACCTCTGACCATAATCGTAATTAATTTTTGACTTCAACAGGTGCAAGCAGGAATTCCCAACTGTGGGGTTTACTTAAATGGCAGTGTAAATTTCTTCCAGACATAGGAAAAACTCCAAACTCAAGAGAATTAGCTCTCAAGCATGGGGTTATCCTTTGAGCATCTTGGATCCTATCATGCTGACCATGTGTTCCCACTGACAGTCCTAACAGCAAAAAACCCTCTAACCTACTTGAATAAGCTACGTAATAAGAATAAAGGACTCATGAGGTGGGGCATAACATCCAGCACTACAACTGGATGGTCAAGTGCCTAAGGAGCTCAAATGAGAGAAAA
>NC_090748.1:24007796-24011123 GCF_036898095.1 Palaemon carinicauda | reverse complement strand
AACCAATATTCATATATCAAAATATCAAAATAATGTTACTCTATATCTGGTCTACCGCAAAACAAAGGCCTCAGACTTGTCCTATTGCCGTCTGTATATTATGGTCTTTTTATGTCAGGATAATCCCGCAATATTTTTAGTTCGTAATCCATCGTCTTTTCTTTGTTCCCCGATTTCTATTACAAGTTCTGTTATTCTTAATGCTAATACTGTATATATATAAATATATATATATATATATACATATATATATATATATATATACATACATATATATATATATATGTATATATATATATATATATATACAGTATATATATAGGTGCATATATATATATATATATATGTATATATATACACACATATATATATATATATATATATGTACACACACATATATATATATATGTATATATATATATATATATGTATATGTATATATATAGATATATATATATATATACACACACATATATATATATATATATATATATTTATATATATATATATATATATGTATATATATATATATATATACCATATATATATACATATATATATGTATATATATATATATATATAAACATATATATATATATATATACATATATATATATATATATATATTTATATATATATAAATAAATATAAATATATATATATATATGTATATATATGTATATATATATATATATATCTATATATATATATATATATATATATACAGTATATATATACATATATATACGTATATATATATATATATATACATATATATATATATATATATATTTATATATATAAATAAATATAAATATATATATATATATATATAAACATATGTATATATATGTATATATATATATATATATACAGTATATATACACATATATATATATATATATACATATATATATATATATATATACTTTCATATAAGCCACAATACCTCCCTATATCGGAATATCTCCGCCTCGAGATCAGGAAACCAAACAGGAATCAACTTTTTGATATTAGATTTTGGTCGGGTAGGGATTCAAACAGAGGCTCAAGAAACTGAGGTATAGTGACTCAACCAACATGCCTTGAGGTGGTTAAGTCATGGAACCTCAGTTTTATGGCTCAGGGCTCGATCCCCTGGCTGATGAGATGCTATTATCATAGTGTTGATTCCCTCTCTGTCTCTGATCCCAAGGCAGAAAGGTTCCTATTTTTTAGAGGTATTTATAGCTTATACACACACACACACACACACATATATATATATATATATATACATATATATATATATATATATATACATATATGTATATATATATATATATATATCGGTGTCAGGACAATTGCGTACTGAACATTTGCGTCCCAGGCAGTTGCGTCCCTGACAATTTCGTCCCCGGACAATTGCGTCCCAGAACTTTCTCGTTCCGGCCAATTGCGTACCTCTACAGTACTCGTTTTTAGTGACCAGGTAATATTGGTTAACAGATACGGAAGTGACTCTGTATATCTGTATGCATGTATATATGTATGTAATTATGTATGTTATCGTTCCATTACAGAACTACTAATTTTTGTAAATAAGATATATCTATAGTGTATACTTATGTATAAAACTTTTCAATTTTATAATGTTATCAAAAATAGTAAAATGTGCTAATGAAACACTAATGTCTAAATATATATGTCCTTCCGTGTACAGTATGGCTAAAGGTATAATAATTGTGAAAGTAGGAAGTAAGAATCTAAATTATTTGATGCAATTTAAACATATGCAAATTCAGGGTGGATAAAGGTATAAATAAAATTACTGTGTAAAAGTATAGGGTAAAGGTGAAGATAAAAAAGCTTTATAGAATCAGTAAAACACACACAATGGTACATAAATATCTGGGACGCATATGTCCGGGTACGCAATTGTCCCGGTGTAAAGGATTCAAGTTACCCCCCGTTTCAAATTACCCCCCGGTAACTTGAAACCGGTTTCAGATTACCGGGGGGGGGGGGTAGTTTGAAACCGGTTTCAAGTTACCCCCTCTGTTTTCTAGTTACCCCCCTCATCAGAATGATAAATAATTCATGTGACATCGCAAATATGTATCATGCATTTATTGTTGGCTTCGCAGCAGTAGGAAAAGTAGTTTAATCTGGTATTTAAGACCAAAAATTGTGTATTAGTGAATTATATGACACGTTAAAAGTCACAGAGTGTAATTTAAGGTTTTGTGATAAAGGCGAGGTAAAATTTTATTTTGTTTCTGCTCGTGTGATTGTTGATATTTTCGTATTTAAGACCTAAAGTGTCATATAATTCCCCAATTCACAATATTTGAAGTTACAGACTTTCATTTAAGGTTTAGTGATCACGGCGAGGTAAAACTTTATTTTATTTCAGTGTGCGCGTGATTGTCGAGATTTTATTTTTTTTTTTAATTTTTAATTAACTGGCCTTATCTTTAAATTAAACACAAATTATGACGCATCTAACTTTATACAAAACAATTATTAAGTAAAAAAAGATAGATATTACCCGTAAAAATATTTGAAATCAAAACCATCATAATGAACCCTGTTTTAGCATTACATGGAAAAAAATATTTACTAAATTAAATATTAAGAAAAAAAAATGGGAAAATGGTAATGAAATTGTTAAATTTGGAATTGACCAAACAATCAAACGTGTCACAGATGCAGCCAACTTATAAATAACGATTTTGTTTCAGATTTGCAAGGTAAATTGGGTCAAGGGTATTAAGCATACTGATAACATTATAAAGGAAGACATGAAAATGGTCTGAATGAACTAATTTATTGAATCTTTTGTGATAGCACTAACTTCATCTGACGAAGTCACCATAACCACGTTTGCTAATATAACCTTTGTTGTAAAGAAATTAGTTTTGTCGATTAATTAAATAAATTCTAAAACAATACAATCACCTACGTAAATATACCATATTAAACATAGTTAATTAAATCCTTTGTAAAGAATCCTGTCTTTTAATAATCAATCAGAATTGAGAAATTAATTCATTTGATATCAAAATTAAGATTATTTCTCTTAGTATGATAATCGTTTTATAACAATTTTGCTATTTGTTATATTTAAGAGTTTCAACTTGTCACCACGTGGTTGCAAACAAAAAGAACGAAGGAAACAATTTAGGGAGAGTATCAAATTAAAGGATTATATTCTTAGACCGTTCAAATCCGGGTGAATGACTTATTAGTTGACCCTTTTCTCCTATTCTTGGCTCGCCCATAGATTAAAGCGGCTAAGCCAGGTGTGCTTTGAAAATGACCCAAGAGAACTGGCAATGCCGCTAT
>NC_090748.1:23992796-24000296 GCF_036898095.1 Palaemon carinicauda | reverse complement strand
GAACAAACGGCACACGTAGCTGGGACATAAGGTATTGGATAAAAAGTCTCAGTAGGTAGCATCTTTCTTTAAAGGATAAATAGAAAATATTGGATGTGAGAAGGCAAGGAAAAGGAAGGCTGGGTAAGGATGATGAGGATCTTAAAATCAAATACCTTACCATAGTAAAATGGACTCTGGTTCCTCCCTTGTGGAGGATGTATCATAGGTCCTGTCTCCCTGATGTCTTGAAAGCGAAGAAAGCTGCTGTTCCTCTCATAGGGGTTAGTTAGCGAAGCGGGGTGATGTCCCTCTAACAGAGGTTTGTTAATGATGAAGTCTGCCCTGCCGCTCCTTGGTCGACTAAACGTCCTTATGGCCCCAAGTTTGGGGTGGGGGTGGGGGTAAATGGCCTGACTGCTGTCCCATTGGTCACGCCTTGTCACGTATCCTGACACCCCATCAATATGCCTCATGACTTCTCCCAGATCCTTTGTGGTGGCGTTTTAACGGCCATGTGTTTTGAAGAGGTCTGGAATAAGACCTCAGGGGAGTAGACTGGTATAGGATGATTGGACACGTGGTGAGACTTTAGGTAGGGTCCCAATGCTTGTGGGAATTCGACTGATCCTTGCTGGCGGGGTCTTTAGTTTGAAAAATGTGGGACAATGACCGCCATGAATAGCAGCCCCCCTTTTTAGCAGAGATTTTATCCTAAAAAAGGACAAGAACTCTGCAAGCAAGGTCTGAAGCCAATAGCCTTAATGACTCCTCCCTCAGTGAGTCTCACCACGATAATGAATTAATATCTAAGCTGCAACTAGGGTCATAATTTTACTTTATTTTGATAGTATATTACCTTAACAGCCACATAACAGTAAGCATGCTGGCTGTGAAGCAATAACTAAAAAATAAAAAATGCAAAAATGGTTAAAGTTAAGTGACAGAGAAGGAAAAGGCGTGAAAAAGGAAGCAAATGGACAAATCATATGCAAAAGAATAAAATAAATACATAAAATTACATTAAATGCAACTAATGATGCCAAGATGGCTCCTAAAGTTTATCTACCAGGGAGACACCAAGGCCAATTAATATTTTTTTATACAATCTAGATTAACCTATTGACTAAGGATACGTTATGGACATGGCACTGTGCATTGGGCACTGATGCCGGGAGAACACATCTTTTCTCTCATTTGAGCTCCTTAGGCACTTGACCATCCAGTTGTAGTGGTGGATGTTTATGTCCCACCTCATGAGCCCTTTATTCTTATTACGTAGCTTATTCAAGTAGGTTAGAGGGTTATTTGTTGTTAGGACTGTCAGTGGGAACACTTGGTCAGCATGATAGGATCCAAGATGCTCAAAGGATAAGCCCATGCTTGAGAGCTAATTCTCTTGAGTTTGGAGTTTTTCCTATGTCTGGAAGAAATTTACACTGCCATTTAAGTAAACCCCACAGTTGGGAATTCCTGCTTGCACCTGTTGAAGCCAAAAATTAAATACGATTATGGTTAGAGGTCGTGACTCCTTTGCCAGGAAGTGGAAACCCTTGTCCCTCTGAAATGTGACTAGGAAGCCACCCCAATAAAAGAATTGAGTCAGTTCTGTGACACTTATGGATGGGATACGTCGGAGAGGTGGCCTCGGCACTATTTGCTTAGAATTATTGGTGTCCTGACAAGGGTGGTAGCAGGCTATGTAAACCTTGATAACATTGTGCAAGTCCAGCCAGAATTGATGCTGGACCAGTTGGGTAGGACATGTTACCCCAAAGTGTCCTCTCAGTCTCTCATTGGCCATGCCTAGCATCAACAAGCGGAAATTACAGGGGACAACTACTTGTCGGCGCAAAACCTTAGCAGGATCATAAGAACCTCGGGTGATTTTGAGGGGCACCCCATCCTTCAGTGGGAAGTCATCCTTAGAAGGAGTACTTATTCCAGCCTCATTCGAGTAGGCAGGTGCAGTGCAGTCTTCCAGCCACTTGTCCAAATGCAGGACTCTGATGAGCTCTTTCTGGCTCCCTAGGGTCACTGGGCTGATAGGTGCTTCCCCTTTTGCCTCCTCTGAGACCTCTGGCCTGGTGTTTGAGGTAGCCTTATCCCCAGTGGTGGTGACTAGCACAGCTTCATCCGACGAGAATTTGCAGGTACTAGGCTCAGACTCATGGCTGGAAGAGGAAGACTCCTGGCCCTCCTCTGAGACCTCTGGCATGGTGCTTGAAGTAGCCCTATCCCCAGTGGTGGAGAGCAGCACACCTTCACAAGAATTAACTTCTGGTGTATGAGGCTCAGACTCACGGCCTTCCCACTTAGCCAAGCTACCTCACCAAGGTCAATGTCACCGAGCCATTCGTCTTCCCCTCCAGGAAGCATCCCCAATGTTTTTGGCTCCGTCTTAGCAGCCTTTACGCACCTGATGGGCACTCGCTTTATGCCCTTCACGGGCTTTTGACCCAAGAGCAGGTCGTAGGCCTCATCTCCGATGTTGCTCATAACCCCTAGTCAGCACATCCTATGGAGCTGGGGCTTGGTTATCTGGAACTCCACTGTAGAGAGTTCTATGGTGACTCCTTCAATGCACTGGACCTCCTTGCAGATGTCCTG
Source organism: Palaemon carinicauda (assembly GCF_036898095.1). NCBI lineage: Eukaryota > Metazoa > Arthropoda > Malacostraca > Decapoda > Palaemonidae > Palaemon > Palaemon carinicauda. The sequence goes on along the minus strand of NC_090748.1, from coordinate 23,997,707 downwards.
CTGGACTTTGGCAACACTGCGTTGAGGGGGTGAGTTCTTGAGCTGTGCCAATCGGACGTCCATCTCGTGCATTTTTTAATTTTCTCTCTCTCAACTCTCTCTCTCTTTCTCTCTCATACCGCGTCCTTTCTTGCTCCGTTCTTCTCCGGGCATTGGCTTCATTCCTGAGCTCCCGCACATACCTTCGCAATGCCTTTCCCTCATAGCCTTGTCATTCTACTAAATCCACAAATACACTGATCTCAGAAGCTGTCATTTTGCTAGATTCTTGTGGAGACAGCGGGCCGAACAAATTAAACAGCACGATGTTGACTGTGCAAGAAGTTACACAGAGGGGAAAGACTCTGTAGCTGTACGTAAGAGTCTCGTGGAAGGAAAGATGAAGATGTAGCTGGGCAACATGCAAATTGGCTGTAAAAAATGCCTCTCGAGAATGAACTATCACCAAATAGTAAGCCTCGAAAGTAATTGAACAGGAGCGTAACTTGAAAACCAGGGCACGACAATGAGTGAGCTAAACTTTAAAAAAAAAAATGGAATCGCAGCGATGAGCGACCCTGTACGCTAAACAATAAAAAAATTGGAAACACAACAATTGATGACCCTCTATGCTAGTCATAAAAAATGGAATCACGACAATGGATGACCCTCTATGCTAGTCAATAAGAAAATGGAATCACAACTATGGGTGAGCCTTTATGCTAGTCAAAAGAAAATGGGAATCAAAACTATGGGTGAACCTTTATGCTAGTCACAAGAAAAATGGAGTCACAACTATGGGTGAACTTCCATGTTAGTCATAAAAAAAAATGGAATCACAACTATGGATGACTCTCTATGCTAGTCATAAAAAAAAATGGAATCACAACAATGGATGACCCTCTATGCTAGTCTTAAAAAAGATGGAATCACAACAATGGATGACCCTGTAGGCAGGACATAGAAAAAATGGAATCTGCATGATGTGGGGACCCACTATGCTAGTCATAAGAAAAGTGGAATCTCCATGATGTGTGACCCTCTATGCTAGTCATAAAAAAAAAAAAAACGGAATCTCCATGATGTGGGACCCTCTATGCTAGTCATAAAAAAATGGAATCTCCACAATGTGTGACCCTCTATACTCGTGATAAAAAAATAGAATCTCCACGATGTGTGACCCTCTATGCTAGTCATAAAAAAAAAGGAATCTCCACGATGTGTGACCCTCTACAGTATGCTAGTCATAAAAAAATGGAATCTCCACGATGTGTGACCCTCTATGCTGGTCATGAAAAAAAAGGAATCTCCACGATGTGTGACCCTCTATGCTAGTCATGATAAAAGTTTATATGTAAAAATGTGTGGGTGCGTTCTTGCAACACCACCACTTGCAATTCTGTGACTTAAAGCAAAGTTTCTATTTATACTTAAAGTATAATAAATCAAATAAAACAAACAATGTCACTGAGTTGGCTCATTGCTTCGCTAAGAAAATCAACCCCTTTACATATTTTCCCTTTAACAAAAAAAAAAAAAGATGAGGTTAAGAAATTATACTTCCAAAATATTTTATCTAAATGATCCTATACGCTGACTGAAAAATAAAAAATTAAATTGAATGTGATGTAAAGCCTTTATCTTTTGGTTAACAATTTTAACAAAATCGTACAAAAATTATCTCTTTTAAATGAGTTACATAAAAAATTATATCCAACAAAAAGTTGTAGAAACGAAATTATATGCCAGTAACAATTAAGAAAAATTCTAAATGAGGAAATGCAACGTGTTCTTGCTGTTATCTAAAAGAAATCAGGCTTCACTGCCATAAAACGTTTACGTGAAGAGTAAGCCAAGAGTTTCGTTATGAGACTAGCACTATAGATAAATGATAAAATATTTCATACACAAAATTAAATGATTGATATGTACGTGAATCACTTACCAACGTACAATAATTCGGCTAAAATCTCGGGTCTACGTAGAGTTAGTAAACAATAACAAAAGCAAACAATAACAAACCTTGGCTTCGTTCGGAAACTTGGCTGTGGGCTGAGTTATATCAGGTTGGCCATATTTTGAAGGAACACGTGTTTAGCCTGCCACATTTTCTGAACATTTCTAAAATTTCACTTCACTTATTCAAAACAAATAAACATTCCGATAATGCAAAATATATTTAATAAATCTTCACCACTGGGATAACCACAGCTCAAAATGAACACAAGGCAAACTCGTTACAGACGGTTGTCTGCTGAAAAAACGGGATTATACCCTACCACGTGGGTTTTTAAAAATAAAAGGTTTCGGGGTGCAAACATACGCACAAATAGACAAGATTTTAACAATAAAAATAAAATGGGTTCCAACTCCAGTGATAAAAGAATTTACTTTAAATGAATTTGAGTTTTGTTGAGTCGCTAAAGCAAGAAAAAGGGGGAATTTTACATTAATAACAACAAATTTAAATTACTATTTTAGTGAATCCAGGCAAGGTCGCCCATTTATGTTACGAGCCCGTATGCTTGTGAGTCCGGCCTTGCTTAGGGAACTCTGCGCGTACACATAGGAGAATAATGTTAAGGTCACCAGTTGGCAATAAGACAACGAATACCGACAAAATAGATATATTTACAACTTTTAAATGAAAATTAATAAAAAGTGGGAGCACAACAGACAACTGCTTCATATTTCAAGTAAGCCACGAGGTACTTCACTAGAGTTGGATCGTCACGTGCTCACATGGAGTTAGTAGTAGGGCCGTGGAAGGGTTTTAGCATCGCAATATCATTCCCTGGAAAGGGAAATAAATTAAATGATTAACTGCTCACTTACATCTACAGGTTGGGAATATGATGAAGTCGTATGGATAAAACCTTCAAGCAAATCAAATAAAAGTGCAAACTTAGGAATTTATACACTACAAGTGGGAAATCAACACAGTCACAGGGTTAATTAATTAAGGTAAGGAACGAACAGCAAACATTGTTGGGACATAAGGATTAGGATAAAAAGGTTCAGTTGGTAGGATCTTTCTTTAACCCTGGATAGGTACGGTGGGTCGTTCGCGACCCCGAGCGTAAAAAAAAAACAGGTTTTTCTCACGTGACTCACCCCCGTGACTGAATTTGTGGGTGATCGACCTGCAGGAGGTGTCTCCCCTACACGCTCTAGTAGTGTCCAGATGTGCATTGCTGTAGCTGTACTCCTTCCCCGATTTCTGAGACGCGTCGGGGGTCGTTCGCGTCCGAGTTTACCCTTCTAAGGTAGTTTGCATAATTATCAAAGTTATTACATATTATGAAATTGTCGTAGAATGGTGCAACTTGTATAGGTTATCAGTTGTGGAAAGTCTTGGTGGATTGTTTGGCTACCATGTGCATGTTTTTTTTTTTTAGTTAAAAGGTCGTTCATCACCACGAGGACCATTTTACCGCGAGTGCCCCTTTTTCATTTTTTTTCATTTTTTTGCCAAGTCATTTTTCCGTAAGATATTGCCAAATAGTGTCGTAAAACTTTTGCTTGTTTAGTGTTTGAAAGTGTGTCTAGATGATCTGGCTACCCATGCATGACTTTGTTTTTGTCAGATACGACGTAGTTATTGGTATATTGGGTATTTAACTGCGGTTACCAATTTCTGTTTTTTTTTCAATATTTGTAAAAATTACTACGTAGTAAGGAATTGCCGTATATTATTCATTTTTTTTTCATGTTTATGTGTTAGAAAGTGTGCCTTGATGGTTGGGCTAACACGTGAATGTCTTTTTTTTTATCTGAGATGTCGTATATTAGAATGTCGGGCATTTTACCGCGAGTGTCCCTTTTTCATTTTTTTTCATTTTTTTGCCAAGTAATTTTTCCGTAAGATATTGCGAAATAGTGTCGTAAAACTTTTGCTTTTTTAATGTTGGAAAGTGTGTCTAGATGATCTGGCTACCCATGCGTGATTTTGTTTTTGTCAGATACGACGTAGTTATTGGTATATTGGGTATTTAACTGCGGTTGCCAATTTCTGTTTTTTTTTCAATATTTGTAAAAATTTACTACGTAGTAAGGAATTGCCGTATATTATTGATTTTTTTTCATGTTTATGTGTTAGAAAGTGTGCCTTGATGGTTGGGCTAACACGTGCATGTCTTTTTTTTTATCTGAGATGCCGTATATTAGAATGTTGGGCATTTTTTCCGCGAGTGCCCCTTTTTATTTGTTTTGCATTTTTTTGCTTAGTCATGTTACCGTAAGGAATTGGCAAGTAGTGTCGCAAAACTTATATTTTTATAGTGTTGGAAAGTGTTTCTAGATGATCTGGCTACCCATGCCTATTTTTTTTTTAGCCAGATATGGCGTATATATAAGTATGTGTTCGATTTTCCTGTGATTGCCATTTTTTCGTTTTTTCCCATTTCTTTCAAAATTACTACATACTAAGGAACTATCACAGAGTAATATTTCATTTATATGTTTATTTGTCGGAAAATATGCCTTGATGGTTTGCCTAGCACGTGGCTGAAATTTTTTTTTTCTGAAATGCCGTATATTAGAATGGCCATTTTTCCACGAGTGCCCCTTTTTATTTGTTTTGCATTTTTTTGCTTAGTCATGTTACCGTAAGGAATTGGCAAGTAGTGTCGCAAAACTTATATTTTTATAGTGTTGGAAAGTGTTTCTAGATGATCTGGCTATCCATGCCTATTTTTTTTTAGCCAGATATGGCGTATATATAAGTATGTATTCGATTTTCCTGTGATTGCCATTTTTTCGTTTTTTCCCATTTTTTTCAAAATTACTACGTACTAAGGATCACAGAGTAATATTTCATTTATATGTTTATTTGTCGGAAAATATGCCTTGATGGTTTGCCTAGCACGTGGCTGAAATTTTTTTTTTTCTGAAATGCCGTATATTAGAATGGCCATTTTTCCACGAGTGCCC
>NC_090748.1:23975296-23987796 GCF_036898095.1 Palaemon carinicauda | reverse complement strand
CATGAAACTGTAAGATGTATTAATTACTTCATTATGCATGTTGTATAATTCTGACCATCCTTTACATTCAGATCTTCCAGGACAGTTCCATTATGTTCGTGATACTAGGCATGCAGTTAATTCTCATAGTCAGGCCTTCTCCATCATAAAGCTTAATAACACTCATTTTCTAGAAGTTTTATTCCAGGTGTAACCAAGTTGTGGAATGATGTTCCTAATCGAGTACTTAAATCAGTAGAACTTCAAAAGTTCAAGGTTGCAGCAAATATTTTTATGTTGAACTGGCTGAGAAAGGTCTTTATATAGTTATATCTGAATTATCTGTTTTAAAGTACTTAACCATTTTTCGAGATACTTTATTTGAATTTATCATTTCCTTGTTTCCTTTCCTCACTGGGCTATTTTTCCCTGTTAGATCCCTTGGGCTTATAGGACTGCATTTATCACTATGGTTTTAGCCTGGCTAGCAAATAATAATAATAATAATAATAATAATATAATAACAATAAATATAATAATAATAATAATAATAATAATAACACTCTCTTTGCATAAACCCTATCTTCTGAATAAAAGCTTTTGGTTGCTCAATCCCTTGTGTGACATAACCTCAACCACGAACGGGAGTAAAATTTATTCAACAGATACTAAGTTTATATAAAAGAATTTGAGATCATGAATATAAAAAAAAAAATCAAACAAACTAAAACAATCGATGACAAGCTTAAACAGGTTGTCAGTATGGGGAAGCGAAGGAATAAAACTAAAACAATAGCATTACATTGTATGAGCGTGTATGAAACACTTGCATTACTTGCCTCCCCCTTAAAAAAAGACATGCATGTAAAATAGAGTGCCCTGCCCTTGGGAGCCTAATGGCAGAAGATATGTATGTTTTAGCTGATCAATAGAGACCCAGTTTTCTTTCCATAAAATGTTATTTAAGAAAGATTTTGGAATATGACATATTCAGAGGTGAGGATCTATGAAGGGGGTGACAGTGGTGGCTTGTTAGTGTTATAGCATAGCAAGACGTGCATTTGAACGTGAATTTTTTTTCGTAATGGGTTGCTTCACTGTAGGCTTCCAAGTCTGGCGGCATGGGGCAGATTTTCCCAAAACATGACATAATCACTAGAGATTGTCAGAGGAGGTTGTTGTGGGAAACAATTCAGCAGAGAAAACCAAGGGGTTGCCCTGCCCCAAACACGTGTCAAAACATCCAGGGTGTTCTTAAGAGTTTTCCTTAATCTAAGGAGAGCTGAGTTTTCGGAGTCATTGTATCAGGATATCAAAACTGCTTTGAGGGTATGAAGACGATCACTCATTCCGTTGATTGCAGGGTTTTTGGATGGTTGTCTGATGTAGGGTGATGCCTAAGAGATTCGCCAATGATATCCACAATTGAGAGGTAAAAGAGGTAACCCTGTCAGAACTAATATGCTCAGGAATACCAAATATCACTATTAACCCTAGGAGTAAGGCAGATGTACATAAGGCAGACTTTATAGATTGCATGGGAATTGAATGAGGACAATGGCTGGAGCGTTATATGATGGTAAACCGGTAATGGTGTTATTTTGATGTTGGTGGGGGATGTGCTACATCATCTTGAATGTGGGCAAAATGTGGCTGAAGTGGAAAGCTGCCCACTCCCAAATCCGTTTGTCTATATAGTTTTGAAGTTTGGCATGAAGTACATGTGCGGACCCATTCCAAGCCCTACCTAGTAATGCCATGCCAAATGAGTTTTGTTTTCAGTAGCTTTGCAGTAGATCGGTGCAAGGGATGTGAGAGACCATTTATAAAATCAAACACATGTTGGTCCATGGGGACACATACCCATGATCGTGGTTTACCATTACTAACATCAAAGACGAGGATGGCCTAATGGTCATCAAGGGAGATGTCTTTTCAATGGATGGTTGTGCATGATGTCGTACATGTTTGGCAATCTGTATTTTTTTTTGTTGGGACCTGGCCAAGGTGTCGTAATCTAATCGCAGGTGAATGGCAGCTAATTTGTTTATTGACAGGCCATCTTCACCAGGATTCACTTTCCCAAACATGTGTTAAAAGGTGTAGTTTTATTCAGCCACAGTGGAAAAGTATTGGCGTTGGTCTGCCGAGTGAAGGCATACACCAGAGGCATGAGGTTTGTGTGAAGGATAAAAAAATATATCATTTAAGGCATTAGGAAAGCGATGTACAGCCAAATGCACTGCCATAAATTCGCAGTTGAAGATAAAATAGCTGGATTCCGCCTTGCACAGTTTTCTACTGAGAAAGACCATTGGGTGTGGTGAGCCATTGACCACCTGCTAAAGTACCACATCAATAATAACGTAACTGGCATCAGGGGAGAGAGGGAGAGAGGCCTGTAGCACGGGAAGAGTAAGAACAGCAGCAGTTTTTAGGGTGGCTTCTAGATAGGAGCCCAACCTCAGGTTTTTTTTTTTTTGTACATGAAGGAGTCACTGAGGGGGCACTAGTGGCACTGGTGGCTGTCTAGTACTGGGATATGAGTTTATGATGATTTAAAAGTCTTGCAGTGATTTGATGATTGAGGTCATGGGGAAGCTCTGAAAGGCTACTCCGTTATTAGGGCGAGGGGTGGATGCCTCAAGGAGTGCTGAGGTGCACTAACAACGATACTTTGTTTGCGCCTAAGGTGCACTCGCCTACTGAACTTTAAAGTAGTTTTGTTGAAGGCGGTCAAGAATGATGTGTATATGATGGAGGTGTTTCTCTTTAGTGGAAGAGAATATAAATATGTCATCCACGCAACATACGCAGAAGGGGTGGTCTCTTGAAACGTTGAAAAGTAGCCCCAGCATTACGAAGGAAAAAAAAACGAGTAATTGAAGGTGTATGTACCAAAGGATTTAGTGATGGCAATCTTGAGGATTTCTTCTGTGCTCTTAGCCACCAGATAATACCCCACTTACAGTTCGATTGTGGATATCACCTTTACTTTATGTAGGTAAGAGGCCATTTCAGCAATATTTTCGAGGGAGTAATGATTCGGATCTGTGTACATGTTTGAAACCCTGTAACTCCAATAAGAGAGCAGGGAGCCATCCTTCTTCTGATTGATGTGTAAGGCGAATGTTACGACCCTTGTATAGCCGTGGTACTAGTTCTTATTTCGCAATAGGAGAGGTCAGTGTTTACAAAAATATCAGGCAGTAAAATGGTCAGCGGAAACGAAAACACTTGGGAAAAGTTAACAATATTTATTAACAAAAATGTTTAGAACAGTCAACCTGGTCACTTTCGAGCCATTTGAATTAAGAACTTTAAGTTCTTATTTCAAATAATTCAAATTAATAACTAACACTTAACAAATAACAATTAACAATTAACAACCCACCACAAGAACATTGATGCCTAAAAAGGCACACACCGAAAAAGGGCTAAATTTTAACAAAATTGACCCAAAGGGTCAACGAGAGAGTCAGATAACTTAGAAACTAAACACACAAAACACAAAATTTATAATTATTTTCACACTCTTAGGGGCTGTATGAATTCACCTCCTGTTCCTACCAAGATAGCGACTTCACAAACACTCAGCTATTTTAGGGGGTGCAGCTCAGCAGGACTCCTCATCAAAAGGGAGGGAAAAGGAGCCCCAACCCAAGAAAAGGTACACAAGATCTCCTACCTGGCAACTGCCTCCCTACATGCCACCACGAGCTCCAAAGCTCCAGCAGCTGTTTATGTCGAGGATGCATTGACGGCAGTGTCTCTCCTTTGTCCACCTTGGAAGATGGGATTCGTACGTCGGCACTGCGGATCGCCGAAGAGAACACACAGGAAATGCAAGTCACTACAGGTGGTTGCAATGCACCTGCTAAAAGACGTCAACCGTTGATGTCGCAATCCTCAGAAAAGGTCACATAAGCCAGCTGCTGCAGTAGGTCCTGGGAGCCTTGAGCTCGAAATGTGTCATTTAGCAATCGAGTTCCTCGCATGGAAACACAGGTTTTTCATCTCACCAAGGACTCGAAAAACACCGAAAAGAAACAAGCGTTAAACTAGACCCTTATAAATCTTTAAATAAGCAGGGAAGAGGTTGAAACAATACTTCAAAACAAAAAAAAGGGTAAATTTACGACTAAAGCCTTATAAACTAACTCCTATACTAACTTTACATAAAACAAAAATGCTGTAAAAAGGCTAATAAAAACAAAAGCAAAAATTACGATAATAAATAATACCTACCTCCCCCAAAGAGAAAAAAAAATTAAACAGAAAAAATATTATTTTTTCTTTCATAAACAAATGGAAATGCACCTGTAAAGTAAGAAAAATAAGTATAACAAATACAAACCAAAAGCTTCATATAGCTTACCATTTTTTTTTAAAGAATCAATATCACTGTACTTAGTCAAAAATATCTAATTCTATATAAACAAACCTACCTAACTGAACCTAAATAAACTTTCAGGTACGCCCTCAGATATACACCTTAAGCTACAATACACCAGTTTTATATTCCAAAAAGTCATATATATTATTAGAAAATTGAAAGTCTCTGTATATCGGGACAAATCCATAATTAATTTCAGGGGAACCTTTATAAAACACTAGCGTGAATACCACTCAAAGAAACCTCCTAAACTTTATCTACAAAGGTAGAAAAAATAAAAATTACACAACCTTATAGGAGAAACAAGCAAGGCGGCGTATGAAAAGGATCACGCAAGCACACTAAATTCTAGAAAGGGTATCAGGAACTTTGTTGTCAGTCCCTTTAACATGTATTATAACAAAATTGAATTCCTGCAGAAAAAGGACCCAGCGCAAAATCGTCTGGTTTGCTCCCTTCATCCGGTCGATGAAAATCAGAGGATTGTGATCCATTCATATCTCAGCTGGGAAAGAAAAATTTGTCATGTACGGCTTGAAATAGTTAAGAGCCCGGATCAAAGAAAGAGCTTCCTTTTCTATAGTGGAGTAACGTTTTCTCTGCCACCAGACACAGGATGAAAACTGCCCTTCTTTCTCTGAAAAAAAAGACACCTTCAATGCCAACGTCACTGGCATCTACTGCTATATTAAGAGGATTCTGAAAATTTGGGGAAGTCAGAATTCGGTTAGTAATTAACACTAAATTAAGTTTATTGAAAGATTCTCCATACTGATCCGACCACCGGAACTTTTTTTCCTTTTCTAATAAACTAATAAGAGGCTGAGTAAGATCAGAGTAATTATGCACAAATTGGGAGTAATAACCCGTCATGCCCAGCACACTTCTTACCTCTATAACATTACCAGGCCTTTTCAAATTTATAATTGCCTCGACGTTAGCTTGTTTCGGAGCCACTTGACCTAAACCAGCCTCGTGACCCAAGTAACAAACCTTGGCCTGACCAAATTCGCACTTAGCCAAATTAACAACTTTCCTTGTAGACTTAAGGGCTTTAAAAACCTTACATAACCTTAACATGTGGGAATCCCAGTCATTACTATATATTACCAAGTCATCAATATAAATTTCCACTTATTTCAAACCACAAATTACCCTATTCATGAGCCTTTGAAAAGTATATGCAGCATTTTTCATTCTAAAAGGCACTCGTATAGGCCAAATGGAATGAGAAATGCGGATATTTCACGAGCTCAGATGGACAATGGAACCTGCCAATAACCCTTTAAAAGATCCAGCTTAGTAACAAATTTGACAGAACTAATCAGATCCAGACAATCATGAATATGAGGGAGAGGCTTAGCAATAAATTTGGCAGAACCAATCCGATCCACACAATCGTCAATACGAGGGAGAGGAAAATAATAATTTTTAGTATTGGTTTTCACTTTACAGTAGTCCACACACATGCGGAACTTACCATCTGCTTTCTTTACTAATACAATAGGAGAACTCCTGGGACTTACAGATGGTTGAATAAGGTTATATTTCAACATATACCCTATCTCCTTACTGACCAAATCCTATCTTGCTCGATTCAGACGGTAAGGACTCTGCTTCACAGGGGAAGCATCGCCTACATCAACGTCATAACTTAAAGTATTTGTCCTACCTGGAACATCCTGAAAAAGATCTGAAAAGGAGTAAATTAAATTAAGTACATCTTCTTGTTTGTTAACATCTAAATTATCTAAACTACTTTTTAACATCTCGAAATTCTACATATTTTCACCCAATGCATCTGAAGGAAACTGATACCCTAACTCGTCAGAGCTCCTTGGGAGACACAGCCAATACCACAGACACAGGCTCGGACACTTTCCCTACTGGATCACCTTGCTCACCAATATAAGGTTTCACACGACTAACATGAAATATTCTACATTTACGGCTTCAAGCAGGAGTTTCAGTCTCATAGTTAACCTCTGACAGTATCCTTAAAACCTTCCAAGGGGCCTTATATCTTGGCTGTAGAAAACAATAAGGGTCCATACTCAGCACAAAAACCAACTCACCAGATTCAAATGAACGTACCTTTACATTTTTGTCAAAGTTGTTCATTACTGATGAGCACTGTTCCAAATTTTCCCAGGCAAACTTTCAGCACTAACCATTCTTCCGTTCAAGTCTTCCACAAACCTTTTAACATTTATTTCCTCCTTCCAGTTGGATTTGCGCATTTCAAAAACAATTTCCAATGGTCCACGAACCCTGTGCCCAAATACCAACTCAAAAATAGCTACAACAGTGGAAGAGTTAGGGTGATTCCTGATAACAAAGAGGGCAAAAGGGAGGGCTTTGTCCCAGTCACTATCATAATCATAACAAGGAATTTTCAGGAGAGACTTGAGGGTTTGGTGGAACCTTTCCACCACTCCTTTGAATCTCCGGGTGAAAAGGTATGCTGGAAACGTGCTAAAAGGCCAGTTCAGCACACTAACCCCTAAATACCTTACTCGTGAAATTTGTCTCACAGTCGGTCTGAATTACACGATGGAGACCATACATGGAAAAGAAATTCATTAATTTTTCAAAGACAACTTTCGAAGTAATAAGTCTCATAGGTATAGCTTCAGGAAAGCGAGAGGCTCTATCTATGATAGTTAGTAAATATACGTAACCTGTTTTAGTTCTGGGTAAGGGACCTATCACATCAATTACTAACTCAGGAAAAGGATCATCTATAGCAGGCATGGAATACAACGGGGCTTTAAGGATCCCCTGATATGGTTTACTCATAACCTGACAAGTCTCACAGTCTCTGATAAACTGCTTCACACTCAATTTAATTCCAGGCCACCAAAAATACTTAGCCCTGCTATGAAAAGCTTTTAACAAACCCAGATGACCTAAAAAAATAGTATGAGCTAACTCTAAAACAGAATTTCTGAATTGAGAAGATACCACCATCTGTTTCACCCGACCAGTTTTATTAAAATTATCAGATGTGGGACGATTAAACCTATATGATAAGCCCTTTACAACTCCAAACCTAGGTTTTGTCAGATCCTCAACATCACCCAAATCAGAATTAAATTCATCTTCTTGACCTTCAATAAAAGCAGCCCTGTCCCAATAAAGTGTTATATTAACTACATCATTACAAATACTCTCTACTGGCCAGGGCCTTAAAACATCTAACTCTACACTACTTAACATTAGGTCATCATCACTCTCCACATCAAGTAAATTAGCAGCTTTTGCTGTGGACTAAGTCATTACAGGCACGGGACTAGCATTTACTGATAATATAGGCAACAGCTCCCGTCCTTCACTATCCAGCATATCATTTCCGAGGATACCATCAATACCTGGAATAAGTAGACTATCTACCACAGCTAACTCAGTGATGCGATCAAATCTTGGAAAAGACATGCGGACATTAACCAAAGGAGCGGACACAACTGAATCGGGAAAACCCTCCTAACATATAAAATTTTCATTATACTTTTCAAAACCATTGAGAGCTGGTTAAAGACCTGGAAGAAACAGTGTCCCTAAAAAACTTCACCTAGACAACACGAGAGTCAAAAATCAACTTTCCCCGCCACTCATAATTGTCGTACTTGAGTCATGATTGGAGATTAAGAACATTAGGCTTACTGCTATTTACTAAACTACTACTATCTACGACAGGTCTGTCTACAGGACTACTGCTACTAATCTCTGACTTATCATTAACCAAGGGTACAGGACTTTAATTACTGCGCTCTAGGTACATTCTACGAGCATTACACTGGTTTTGGAAGTGCCTGTACCAACCGTATGTCACACAATTGTACATAATTCCTTTTGTATATATTATGCTTGTATCTTCGCTCTTCCCTCACACTAAAAAGAACCAGAATAAACATTTCCGCGTGTCGCCTATGTAACATTGTCATTTTCTCGAACATGTAACTTCTTGTTGCCTTGAGGTTTTATATATAAAGGAGAGTGTTCCATAATAAATTAATTCAGTTGCTTTCACACTGCCTTTGAGTTCACATCCTTTCTCTCGGCACCGTCACATGTCCGAGCTTGTTGCACCAAAAACAGCTTCTTTTATGGCCTGAGCTTCTATCCTCATTCCTGTTATTTCCCCTACCTGGGAAGTGTCTATTAGCAAAAATTTAAGGCAAGGAGGACCTCCTTGGACTCTACCCACATCCCTCACCTGAAAAAGAATTAGAATTAATATTACCATTCTTAGTGATATTGGGAGTCGATGAGGAGGTCTCCCCTCTCCGCTAGTATTAAGGGAGCTACATGTTTGATTATTTAAAGTCTTATACATAAAACTACCGCTACCTGATCGGTGAGTCAATACAAATTCATCCGGTAACTGAGCGGCACTACTTAATTTCACACTTTTTACCTCCTCCAGGTTAACTCTCAACTCCCTGCTACAGGCCTTCTTAAACTTCTCAAGGAGCAACAGTTTACGTGACGCAGCGAAAGTGACTATCTGACCACTTTTCAGCCAGTTGTCTAACTTCCTCCTTGACGCATGCAAATACCACAAAAGACTGAACAGGGTGTTTGATATAGTTGCGAAACTGGAGGCGGTAGGCCTCAGGGACCAAGTTCTAAGACTTTAAAATTAAGGCTTTTACCTTCGGGTAATCCCGAGCTACTCCCTCCTCCAATGCATTATACATCCGCATTGCCTTGCCCACTAACCTACACTGTATTAATACAGTCCACATTTCGGCGGGCCAAGACAATCGGGAGGCCACACACTCAAATGACTTGAAGAACTCATGGACATCATTCCTGTAAAACACTGGACCAATTTTAGTGCAGCACCTATATTAAATCGATTTTGGAAGGTATTTTTATGGGAACTCATCAAATTGGCCCCGTACAACCTAGCCATCTCTATATTTAATTTCGCCATCTCCAACGCATGATACCTTATCCGCTTGTTCTCCTCAAACTTCATTTATTGCAACTATGTGCTTGCAAATAAGGTTTTATTCCTTCTCCTCATTGGAGTCACCCAACGCATTAACAGGGGCCATAGATTTGAAGTGTACTGAATCGGGGGGGGGGGGGGGGGTGCAAGAAAAGATTAGAGGACACATTACTCGGACCCTTGGGAAAATTTGCTGGACCATCGTAAATGGTACCTATGACAGGAGGATCCTCAAACAGAGTTAGACCAGGCATCATACTTACTTTGTCCTCTTCGAAACACTCACTCAAGCTCTCCTCACTATCAACAATTACCTCACTCTCGCTTTATGAATCCTCAGCTTCAGTTAACTCCTGTTTTATTTTATCCCTAACTAATACCAATATCTCTGCTCTGGTGTCCGTAGTCTCCCACAGAACACCCAACCACTTAGCACAATCAACTAATCATTTCTTACTTAGCAGGGACAAATACTTAATACCTTCAACTGACCCGAAAAACTCTGCTGGATCAAAAACAAATTCCTCCTTCTCGTAAAACAAAGAAAAAAATCAGGGGAGAAGGGCAACACTTAAAAAAAAAAATAAATATTTATCAGTCCATCCGCGTGTCGCTCCTCCGACCCAAATACCGGATACCCGGAGCGCTCAATCCTGTCACGGTTGCCAAATATGTTACGACCCTTGTTGGGCAGTGCTACAAGTTCTTATTGCACAATAAGAGAGGTGAGTATTTACAAAAATATCAGGCAGTAAGATGGTCAGCGGAAACGAAAACACTTTGGAAAACTTAACAATATTTATTAACAACAATATTTAGAAGAGTCAACCATGTGACTACTTAACAATTTGAAATAACAACTTATAACTAACTATTAATAACTAATATTATACAAATAACAAATAACTATTAATAACCTACCACATGAACATTAATGCCTAAAAAGGCACACACCGAGACAGGGCTTAATATTAACAAAATTTCACCCAAAGTGAAACGCCACAGTCTCAACGAGAGAGAGTCCAATAACTTAGAAACTAAACACACACAAAACACAAAATATATACATATTCTCCCACTCCTTGGGGCTGGATAAATTCACCTCCTGCTCCAACAAAGGTAGCAACTTCACAAACACTCAGCTATTGTAGGGAGTGCAGCTCAGCAGGACTCCTCATCAAAAGGGATGGAAATGGAGCCCCAACCCAAGAAAAAGGTACACAAAATCTCCTACCTGGCAACTGCCTCCCTACATGCCAACCGAGCTCCGAAGCTCCGGCTGCTGTCTATGTCAAGGATGCGTTGACGGCTGTGTCTCTTCTGTGTCCACCATGAAAGCCGGGATTCGTACGTCGGCGCTTCAGACCACAGAAGAGAACACACAGGAAATGTAAGTCACTGCAGGTGGCAGAAATGCACCTGCTAAAAGCCGTCAACTGATGGCGTCGCAATCCTTAAAAAGCTCACATAAGCCAGCTGCTGCAGTAGGTCCTGGGAGCCTTGAGCTCAAAATGTGTCTTTTAACAATCGAGTTCCTCGTATGTAAACACAGGTGTCTTTTCTCACCAAGGACTCAAAAAACACCGAAAAGAAACAAGCGTTAAACTAGACACTTATAAATCTTTAAACGGGCGGCGAGGTGGTTAAAACTGCACTTCAACAGAAAAAAAAGTTAAATTTACAAATAAAGCCTTATAAACTAAATTTTATACTAATTTTACATAAAACAAAACTGCAGTTATAAGGCTAACGAAAACACAAGGAAAAATTGCGTTAATATATAATAGAGATGAACATGGAATTTCACCCTTCTCGCAAAAAACCACTTTCTTCGATTTTGCCAAACGTCTGTTCAGCAGCTGCTAGAACAATCTGAGGACAGACGCTTGAATCTGGCAAACACTCGGAGCCACATCATCTTGATGTGGTCGTAAATACTGGGCTTGGAGGGAACCTTGGGCATTTGGCAAAGTTCAGTATGGAAGACTTCTGGCATCATAGCTAATGGACACAAAGTAACTTCAATTACTATGACAGCTGTCTACGGCAGGTTGCAAACGAGCAATAATGATAATTTTCCTGAGGGCAAACGAAGCCCTTTGGTCCACCAATGGCTGTTGAGAGACCTAGACAAGATTAGCTATCCCTGTACCTGGTAATAGTGAATACAGCTCTCGAAGGTATATTTTCTAAGGTGTCATATACTATTGGGGTGTCATTTTGGTCACAATGCCAGTACAAAAATTGATGGAAATGGTCTTCTGGGATTGCTTTGAGATAATAGTCTAGTCTTCTGCTTAAACGAGTCATGCTCTTGAGGAAAAACAGAAATTTGGCCCGCTAGAAACAAGCCATTACTTTACACTTGGCAAAGAGTAGCAGCTTTAACAATGCAGCATTGGTGGAGGCATTAAAAAAAAATGTCCTTGAGGAGCTGATGACTCCAGGGGTTACCTACGTGTAGGTGGTTGTTAGGTGATAGCAGAAAGGCAAGGTAAATGCAAGGAAAACTTATTTAACAGGTAACGAACTTATACACAAGCAGTTGAGAGTAAGATGTCACAAAAATTCCAATAAATTAAATCATATGATGGCATTCTTAGAAATTTTGCTATATTATCAATATAGGAGAGAGCAATAAATTTAAATAAAAAAAATGTAATTACATTATATAAGCGAGTTTGATACATGTATATTACAAACATAATAGATATCTAGCTGAAATTAGTGTAAGGTAGAGATTATGGGGTATTATGCTGAACATGAATAAGATTCAGAAAACGATTTTAAGTAGGTTGAGGACAGTGACTCTTCAACATCAGATGACTGCATTGATAATGTTTCTTCAACTCTATATGACTGCTTTTAAAATTTCAGCTCTGACTTCTTTTTTAATTTTGACAAAGATATTTGGTCTGATCATACTTCAGTTGCAAAGTGATATCACCTTCTTAAAGAAAATCTTTAAAAATTTTCAGTGATTAATCTATACTAAAGATATATCTATTTTTTTCTTTTATTCTACCTTTTTGTAGTATTGTTCTCCTGTCGGGTCTTCAATTGCTGGCTGTTATCTTATTTTCTAGGCAGAAAACTTTCGTTCCATTGAATTTTTAATTTCTGATCATGATAATATCTAGCACCAACGTTCTACTATTTCATTGCGTA
>NC_090748.1:23962796-23972796 GCF_036898095.1 Palaemon carinicauda | reverse complement strand
GTCCCCTACTGTTGCTACCTCCGCGGTCATCTAAGGCACCGGAGGAAGCAGCAGGGCCTACCGGAACTGCGTCACAATCGCTCGCCATTCATTCCTATTTCTAGCACGCTCTCTTGCCTCTCTCACATCTATCCTCCTATCACCCAGAGCTTTCTTCACACCATCCATCCACCCAAACCTTGGCCTTCCTTTTGTACTTCTCCCATCAACTCTTGCATTCATCACCTTCTTTAGCAGACAGCCACTTTCCATTCTCTCAACATGGCCAAACCACCTTAACACATTCATATCCACTCTAGCCGCTAACTCATTTCTTAGACCCGTTCTCACCCTCACCACTTCGTTCCTAACCCTATCTACTCGAGATACACCAGCCATACTCCTCAGACACTTCATCTCAAACACATTCAATTTCTGTCTCTCCATCACTTTCATTCCCCACAACTCCGATCCATACATCACAGTTGGTACAATCACCTTCTCATATAGAACTCTCTTTACATTCATGCCCAACCCTCTATTTTTTACTACTCCCTTAACTGCCCCCAACACTTTGCAACCTTCACTCACTCTCTGACGTACATCTGCTTCCACTCCACCATTTGCTGCAACAACAGACCCCAAGTACTTAAACTGATCCACCTCCTCAAGTAACTCTCCATTCAACATGACATTCAACCTTGCACCTTCTCGTACATCTCATAACCTTACTCTTACCCACATTAACTCTCAACTTCCTTCTCTCACACACCCTTCCAAATTCTGTCACTAGTCGGTCAAGCTTCTCTTCTGTGTCTGCTACCAGTACAGTATCATCCGCAAACAACAACTGATTTACCTCCCATTCATGATCATTCTCGCCTACCAGTTTTAATCCTCGTCCAAGCACTCGAGCATTCACCTCTCTCACCAATCCATCAACATACAAGTTAAACAACCACGGCGACATCACACATCCCTGTCTCAGCCCCACTCTCACCGGAAACCAATCGCTCACTTCATTTCCTATTCTAACACATGCTTTACTACCCTTGTAGAAACTTTTCACTGCTTGCAACAACCTTCCACCAACTCCATATAACCTCATCACATTCCACATTGCTTCCCTATCAACTCTATCATATGCTTTCT
The DNA here is from genome assembly GCF_036898095.1 of Palaemon carinicauda. Lineage (NCBI taxonomy): Eukaryota > Metazoa > Arthropoda > Malacostraca > Decapoda > Palaemonidae > Palaemon > Palaemon carinicauda. The sequence continues at coordinate 23,971,665 of NC_090748.1, read as the reverse complement.
CCAGATCCATAAACGCAACATACACCTCCTTACCTTTTGCTAAATATTTCTCGCATATCTGCCTAACTGTAAAAATCTGATTCATACAACCCCTACCTCTTCTAAAACCACCCTGTACTTCCAAGATTGCATTCTCTGTTTTATCCTTAATCCTATTAATCAGTACTCTACCATACACTTTTCCAACTACACTCAACAAACTAATACCTCATGAATTACAACACTCATGCACATCTCCCTTACCCTTATATAGTGGTACAATACATGCACAGACCCAATCTACTGGTACCACTGACAACACAAAACACACATCAAACAATCTCACCAACCATTCAAGTACAGTCACACTCCCTTCCTTCAACATCTCAGCTTTCACACCATCCATACCAGATGCTTTTCCTACTCTCGTTTCATCTAGTGCTCTCCTCACTTCCTCTATTGTAATATCTCTCTCATTCTCATCTCCCATCACTGGCACCTCAACACCTGGAACAGCAATTATATCTGCCTCCCTATTATCCTCAACATTCAGCAAACTTTCAAAATATTACGCCCACCTTTTCCTTGCCTCCTCTCCTTTTAACAACTTTCCATTTCCATCTTTCACTGTCTCTTCAATTCTTGCGCCAGCCTTCCTTACTCTCTTCACTTCTTTCCAAAACTTCTTCTTATTCTCTTCATATGACTGACCCAGTCCCTGACCCCATCTCAGGTCAGCTGCCCTCTTTGCTTCACGTACCTTGCCCTTTACTTCCACCTTTTTCTCTCTATATTTTTCATACTTCTCTATACTATTACTCTGCAGTCATTCTACAAAAGCCCTCTTTTTCTCTTCCACTTTTACCTTCACTCCTTAATTCCACCATTCACTGCCTTTCCTCATGCTGCCTCCAACCACCTTCTTGCCACATACATCACTTGTAATCCCAACAAAATTTTCTTTTGCTAACTTCCACTCCTCCTCTAAATTACCAGTTTCTCTTACTCTCACTTCGTCATATGCCATTTTCAACCTTTCGTGATATTTACTTTTTACCCCCGGTTTTATTAGCTCTTCAACCCTCACTAGCTCCCTTTTACATCCACCCACTCTATTCCCCCACTCTTTTGCTACAACTAATTTTCCTTCCACCAAAAAATTATCAGACATACCGTTAGCCATACCCCTAAACACGTGCACGTCTTTCAATCTTCCAAACAATCTTTTAGTTATCAACACATAATCAATTAATGCCCTTTCTACTACTCTTCCATTTGCCACTCTTACCCATGTATACTTATTTTTATCTTTCTTTTTAAAAAAGCTAGCACTTATTACCATCTCTTGTTCAACACATATATCTACCAGTCTCTCACCACTCTCATTTTCACCTGTTACGCCATATATATATATATATATATATATATATATATATATATATATATATATATATATATATATATATATATATATATATATGTATATATATATATATATATATATATATATATATATATATATATATATATATATATATATATACTGTATATATAAATACATATATATATATATATATATATATATATATATATATATATATTTATATATATATAATATATATATATGTATATATATGTATATATATATATATATATATATATATATATATATATATACATATATATATATATATATATATATATATATATATATATATATTTATATAAAGAGTATATATATATACATAAAATATATATATATATATATATATATATATATATATATATATATATATATATATATATAATATATATATATATATATATATATATATATATATATGTATATATATATATATATATATATATATATTTATATATATAAAGAGTATATATATAAATATATATTTATACATATTTCTATATATATATATATATATATATATATATATATATATATATATATATATATATATATATATATATCTATATATATAAATATATATATATATATATATATATATATATATATATATATATATATATATATATATATATATATATATCTGTATATATATATATATATATATATATATATATATATATATATATATATATATATATATATATATATAGATATATATATATATATATATATATATATATATATATATATATATATATATATATATATATATATATATATATATATATATATATATATATATATATATATATATATATATATATATATATATACGGATATTTAGCCAAGCAAAAAATCTATTTTGGGGTGATGTAGCCATGTCGTCCTGATGTAAGTTCCTATTAGGTAGCTTTCTATGGTATATTTGACTACAGTGATATTCCTAGAGAATTTTACCTTAAGGTATCCAGAATTCTAACTCCTGAAGTGAATATCCCAAAATAATCTCACAGTGATATCGCATAATATCATAGGACGCATTCTCGACACGTCACATTGCTATTTTCGTCCCGAACAGTATTAACGCTTCGAGGGGGTATAGTGACAAGAATCTGAAACGAGAATGAAAAGAAAGCCGCTCATAAGGCATCTCTCCTATTTCGTTTCCAGTGTGTATCTGATGAAGGCGGTAGCGCCCTCTTTATTCCTTGTAGCGATATACGTGTTACAGATACTGTAATATAGGGAGAGGTCAACAGGCCCTTTTACAATAAAAGGAATGGAGGGTTCAACAGGACAACATGGCTACTTCACTCAAAATTAGATTTTTCGCGTGTTTTTTGGGCTCAGGCCATGTCGTCCTGATGGAAGTTTACCAGAGCATTACTGTTTCTGTGGATTCTCAATCAGTGCCGTGCTCTCAAGAATGTATTTTCCTGGTCCGTCTAGACCTAGAGACCTATGATGTTACCGTCATACATCATTTCATCTAAGCATGAACTATGTTAGTGCTTCCTGCCCCTTACAGGGAGAGTCGTACTACACTCTAGAAAAAGTCTCGAGGAGTACATAAAAATTTATGGATGACAAAATGAGAAGCTTGTATAGTGGTCTTGCCCTATACAATATGAAGCAAAGTTTGTATAAGAGTCACGAATGTCAGAATGAATTTGTGACACTTTCCCCAATGTGACTACTCTTATAAACTATTGGATAATGGTTGTATCCGCAGAGAAACAAATTTTGCCTCTTTGCCACCAACCCGTTAGGGTACCACGTCAACCCTTCCAAGGAAGGGTTAGAGTGAATAGACTTTTGCTTGAATCAGGGAAAAGTCTCGAAAGACATACCATGATAAAAATATCCATATTTTAATCTTAATGCTCAGTACATTTCTAATAAAATGAGCGTTGGCGAATAAGAACTAGTTTATTAATGTTTAATAAACGTACATATCAGATCAAGATTTATAAAATTTATAAAATGTGGATGATATGTGTAAAAGCATAAAGGAAAAACAGTCAACAGAAAATATTGTTTCATCTATTAGGAAACAGATTTGCCACCTCAATTGAATTATTAATATTAATGATATAGTCTGTATACTGTTTACATACATTAGCTTGAAAAACGCTTGGCAAACGTGTCCGTATATGCTATAGATTACCGACGTCAATGGAGCAGTTCGTAAGGACACTTTCGTGGCCTATCGCTCAGCGTGTAGTAACATACAGTGACTACAAGCACACCCTCTTAATTAATCGTCCCAAATTAATTACACTGTTCCTCGCAGACTTAAAACAGAAGGTTAAAGAATCCTACCTGTTGCTACCACAGATCTCATAAGTTGCTCCACTTGCTTCACATAGTACATAAAGAACGCCTTGGATGACTACCAGCCGGTGTGCAAACAAGGATGTTCAAAGTCCATATAAATAAAGAAATTTTATGGAAGAGGCAACTTTCCTTGGATCATGACTAACGGGTGTACTGTCTGGATCCGTTCTGCAAATAACACGGGTGAATTTCACCCATAGTTATAAATAACTTTGAACCCAGGGTTTCTCTTCTGAACAGTTGTCCTCCCATAAAGTCTGAAGCTCTATGAAGATAGACCTTTAGGCACCCCACTGGACATAGAGATGCATCTTCCTTCAGAGGGCAGATTCTCTAGGGACCCCACCTGTTGGTGGGTAGCTTGTTCCTGGAAAGAAACGTTGGGTCTGGTAATATATTCAGTTCTCCCTCCAAGATCTGGACGTGGCCTTCCTCTCTAGAGAGAGCCACTATTTCATAACTCTGGCCCCCAAAGCGAGTACAAACAAAAATATGACTTAAATTCAAAACCTTCTAAGCGCGTTCCTCATTGTTCATTATTTATACACAATGAGGAGTCATATCTAATGACCATGCAAAGGATCTTTGGAAGCGCTGGAGGGCTGGTTCATTAAGAACTTTGTAAGAAAGGTCGACCTGTAAGGCATATGGCAGGCTTGAACAACAGAATTGTGTTGGCTGCTAAACCTTGCTCATGAAGGTGAATGAACAATGATAAATAGGAATCTGTCGGGATTTCTTTTGGTTCTTCGCCTTGACAAAGGATAGCTATCACTTCCCTGAAGCCTCATAATGTCTTCTGGTTTCCTCCAAAAGTCTAAACTGACTTTTAAAAACTGAATCTTTTTCTCATCGTGTTTTCTGTGATGGAACAAAGACAGTCGACTTCTGTACTCGCTGAGACAGGGATAGATCCGGTAGCGGTACGAATTTTAGTAGTAGTTCCAATGCCAGTGGTAACCACACGCTATTTGGCCACTTTTAGGCCACTATTGCTGCTTTCCCTTTGAAGGATCTCAGCTTATTGAGGACCTTCAAAAAAAGGTTGTGCGGAGGGAACAGATAGATACTGGACCATCTGTTCTAGTCCAGGGCCATAGCGTCCACTGCCTCCGCTGACGGCTCCTCGTAAGGGGACACGTAACGGTCTATTTTTTTGTTGTCTTTCGTCCCAAAGAGGTCTATCTGCAGCTCTTGGACTTGACCCGAGATGAAGGAGAACGATCCTGCATCAAGGGACCACTATGACTCTATAGGTGTAAACCTAGATAGAGTGTCCGAGGTCACATTTTGGAACCCATGAATGTGAACTGCTGACAGGTGCCATTTCTTCATTTACGCCAAACGGAATATGGCCAACGTCACTTGGATCTCTTCGCGCGTTTGATGCGTATTTTCTCCAGACTCCTGTTGTATCCTTAAGCTGTGCTCTCAGCACTGGATCTGTTATCAAAGCAAACTGTAGAGAGCCCAGCACTCTCTCCTGTTCGCGTCTTGATATCCGTTTGGATTTAAATAATCTCTCGACAGATCCTGCTATTTCTTTCCTCTTCTTACTAGGAATGTAAAGCCGATGTGACTCCAAATTCCAGTGGATTCCCAACCACTGAAATTTTTGAGCTGGAGAAAGACGAGACTTTTTGATGTTGATCTTGAATCCCAGATGTTCCAGGAACTGGATAACTATCTTAGAAGCTTGCATGTATTCTGTCCTAGATGCTGCCCACACCAGCCAGTCGACCAAGTAGGCTACCGACTTTAAGGCTGCCTGATATCCCTTTTCCAAGAAGGGAAAGGCTCTGGTAGGAGAGGCTACTACTTGGACCCCCTTTAGGCGTAATTGATGGACGGCTGCGTTCGCAAGCTTTGTGAAAATCCTTGGAGCTATGTTTAGCCCGAAAGGCATGGCTCTGAAGGCGTAAATTTTTCTATGTAACTTGAAGCCTATATGTAGGAGGAGAGGTGACAATTAATTGGAACGGGACAATAAGCGTCAGACAAGTCTATAGAGACAGTATATGCCCTTCTGGGCAGTAGGGTCCTTATGTGCTGAAACATGAGCATTCTGAACTTGTAGTTCACTATGAACATGTTGAGTGGCGAAAAGTCTAGAATAACTCTGAGTTTTTCTGAGTCCTTCTTTGGAACACAAAACAGCCATCCTTGGAATTTTATGGACTTAACCTTCTGGATTACTCTATTGTCTAAGAGTTTTCGGACATATTCTTCCAGAACGGGGGATGAGTGTTGGAAGAATTGAGGAAATTGAGGTGGAGGACTGCTCCAGCTCCAACCTAGTCCATTTTTAATTAGGCTGTGGGCCCAGGGATCGAAGGTCCAGCGATCCCTAATTAGCTGTAGTCTCCCTCCTACTGGAAGTATCTTACTTCTGAAGTTGTGGATCTGAGGCCTTGCCTCCTTGACCGCATCCTCCCCTGTATCCCCTTCCTCTTGAAGGGAGTCTAGAAGAACTTCTGGCTCTTCCTTTAGCTCTCGAACGAAAGGAAGAAGTCTGCCTTTCGAAGGCTGGGATAAGAACTGGCGACCGTGTCGCCACTTGTTGAGGTACCAGCTGGTACATGGTTGGAGGTTGTGCCACTATCTGAGGCACCGCGGTCACAGGAAGTAGTTGTTGTTGCTGTCGGTAGGGTTTAGCCAGCCGAGAGGATGGCCCAGGCTCTTTTGTCTTCCACTTGGGTTGGAGACCCTCATCTGGAGAAGACTTTCTCTTTAGATCTAAGCTCCACTTTTTGAGAAGGTTCCTATTCTCTGTGGCAGCCTTGTTTACTACCTCTTTAACCACTTTATTGGGAAAGAGGTCTTTACCCCAAATACTAGAGGAGATTAGTTTCCTCGGGTCGTGCCTCACCGCACCCGAGGCGAACACGAACTCTCTACAGGCTCTTCTAGCTTTAATAAAGCTATAGAGATCCTTCGTAACTGTGGCTAGTGTCGTTTGCAACAACATCGATGCCGCAAGTCTTTCTTTTGTCTCTTGCTCTCTACGCAGTTTTGGAAGTGCCTCACCAAACTGGCGTTCAGCAATATCAGCTTCCAGCTTCCCGACTGAGAAGGTAAGGTGTACGTCCTTCCAGTCTTCTTGGTCAAAGGGCAAGGTCAGAGATAACGGCTTGCACTCCTCCAAGGAGGGGCATGGTTTCCCTGCCTCCACCGCCTTTAAGGCAGGCTTATATCCCTTTTCCAAGAAGGGAAAGGCTCTGGTAGGAGAGGCCACATAGGAGGGAAGCTTCTTACTCAAGGCGGGCACCTTTGAGTTAGTGAAGCCCCTCTCTTTCATCAAGCTCGCTAGTAACGTCTGAGCTTTACTATGGTCAAAACCTATGACCTCCTTCGGCTCCGTCTCCTCCTTTGAGGCTGGCTCCTTCCTAAGACGGACATAGCAGTCCTGATAAGAATCTTTGTTGGGCCAACAAAATTCCACTTCTTCCAGGGGAATTGCTCCCAACTTTTCTGAGATCACGATATTCCCATTTATCATCGGCATGTGTTGGGCATACTTCCAAGGATTAGTATCCGAGCACAAAGGAAGATCCTTCACGCTGAGCCGCTTCTGGGGCCCATGTGATGCTGCAAGTCTACGTGTCTCTAGTTTCTTTGCAGCTTCCTTCTCATCATTCTTCCTTTGAATTTGTTGGATCATCTCAACCATGGAAGAAAGATTCCTTCCTAGTTCTTCTGGGATAGCAGACGATGTAGACGGAATAGGTTCTGGGTCCGGAACCAATGTAACCGACACTTCGTCGATTTCTTCCTCTTCTACTTGAGGAGCCTGGAACAGCTCCTTCTCCTGACCTTCTACTAGGTCCTTCTCAGTAGAACCCGACACTTCCGACATCCTATCGTCCAATTGGATGTCTTGAAGGGCGGCTGAGACTTCAGAATCTACCGGATACTGGGCAATTGGTATCTCCACCAGAGGCTAGGGGATGATTGCATCAGCCGATGCATTATGGAAAAGGTAGGCCCTCATCTTCTCATTTAGAAGGCAGGGACCTGAGGTGTTTTTCTGAAAACCCTTCACCCAGGATCGTAACGTTTCCCGGGCAGCATCCCTTGACTCCGTTGACTTAGGGTCGTCAAAAGCCTCGGTAATCAGGTTAGAACAAACTGTACAAACCTGAGGGTCACAATAGCGAAGATCACCTCTGGAGGCTGCGCATGCTGCGTGCCTCCTGTAATATTGATGTCCACAGGAGTTCTTACTGCGGACATTACAGAACACACTCCCGCACTTCGGATGGTCCTCCTGTAAAGAGAAGAAAAATCCATGAGTATCAAGTGAAGGCTTTCACTTATATTGAAACATTTAGCTTATATAGAAAAGCTATAAAAGAAAGAAGGAAAGACACATACTTGTATTTCCTGTCCAGTCAATTGCTGAAACCTCCTGAGATATTAAAACTAAGGTTAATTCTATTCTAGAATACCTTATGTAATTTCCTAAACGGAAATTTAAGGTGTAGTTCACACCTTGAGAAAAAGTTTTAATATACAGGATAGAAAGAATACAGAAAGAACTTACTTTCTATGTATTGTACGGTCTCAACAAAGGGTGTACAAGATAACATTAAGTATGATGAAGAACTTTTATTGTTATCACAAGCACTGTACAGCAGTTTCTGCTAATGCAGTGTGTACTACACTACAAATACAGCAACTACTGTACATCGCATGCTGTTGTGCCGGCGTGCCCCTGCACGTGCCAGCCGGCAACTACCCCTGTATAGTTCATAGATATACCATCTTCAATTAATAGGCGGTAGCCCCATGCCGTCAGCCGGGTTAGGGGTGCAACACAAAAGTCAGAGAAACAGTATGGATGTAAGGTTATAAGGCGGTATTGCCGTACGACCTTCTATCCAGGGAGAGTGAACTTATAGAAGGGGAGAGTGTAGCATTCAGGCTTCCAAAGAATCCATAGCCTGCCGGGCTCTACCAGCAGACTTAGAAGGGAGACCAAGGGAGGTCTGGGGTTCACTCTGCAAAGAAAAAAGGGTCTCTGCCGGACGACACGTAGTGCCAGCCAGCAGAGAGCTGAGCCTGTCCTCCATCCTAACCTATACTAGGTACGGAAGTAGGACTGAGGCCAAAAGAAAATAAAAGATA
>NC_090748.1:23941798-23949796 GCF_036898095.1 Palaemon carinicauda | reverse complement strand
TAAAATAAAAAATGGAATACATAACACTTATTATTATAAGCATTATAATAATTTTGTTGGTGACTATATTTATTTTGTATGTCTATACAGACTATGCTGTAAGGTATGATTATGCTAGGAGACGTGAGGAGAAAAGAAAGAAAATCGTGGATAATTCGTAGGAGGGGAATTTAACATTGCCTTATTTGACCGCCGTAGAAGATGATACTAGGGGCGTTGATTATCCCTATTATGATGTAAAGTTTGTTAGTGCGCCTTCTTGTTAGTAGGGGTATCCTTGGATTTAAAGCGTTTTGGTTTTCCATGTGGATGGGTATTTGATGAAAACGTAATGTTGTTAAGTTTTTTTTTTTGAAGCCTCGTTCTTTTAGCAACGGGCTCAAATAGTGTCTTGTGTTTATTATGTTTCAGAGAAACGCGTCTAGCTATTGAGTCTTCTGTATCATCGTCAGTTTCTCTGTTTTTTCTTTTAAGGTTGAGATTTATATCTAATTGGACGATTTCTTCTTTTTGATGTTGGTTTGAAGTCGTTTTCACTGGGGGAATATCCTTTACTTCAACTTTGTATTGATTCGAGGGGAATTCCCCCTTTATGGTGGTTTCCTTTACTTCAAAAATCTTCTTTTCTTCATCTTTGTTTTGATTAGATAAAACTTCTAGAATCCATAGATTCACTGCCTCCTCTGCCCCAAAAGTCTTCTTTTTTTCTTCTTTGTGTGGATTCGAGGGAAATTCTTTTTTTATTTGTTTAAGAACCTTCTTTACTGGGTTTATGTTTTCTTCGTCTTTGTGGTTGGTTTGTAGTAATCTTCACTGGGAGAATTTTTGTTTTGGTGTTGATGCCCCCTTCTTGTTCATGGTTTAAGAATTCCTCCAATTCTTGAAAATGATCATCTTCCCCCGACTTTGAAAAATTTAGATGATTTTCAATATCCAGAAAAGGCAAGAAACTATCATGTTCCAAATCTGTAGTATCCCCAAACAGTGAAATATTTTCAAAATCATTATCTATTTCTTTTTTGGGGGTACAGATTTTATTTTTACAACATGGACATTGCACTTGAACCATTTTCATATTTACAAATCTTGTAATATGGTGGTGGTAGTTGAACTGATCCAGTCTAAGATACAACTAACCAACTGAAACCTTCTTTGGGCTGGTATATATATATACTATGTGATTACACCCCCCCCCCCTCCCCATCCCCCCATCTAAGACAGATGAAGCATATAAATAGTGGACTGAGATACGATTATGCCCAGTACAGCTTCAACCTCCGGTTGGTGTTTATTCTTTTGGTTCTGATCTTGCAACAGAAAGGTATCAATATAAAAGAACCCAAAAAGAATGTTTTTTAACATAAAAAACATAACACAAGACGATGAATTGGTTTGTTTGCGAGAAAAGAGCAAACAAAACCTATCATCACCATTCAACCCAATTCTTTTCCACGGAGAAGATATGGACACCTTGAAAAAAATCATTATAAACACTATAATGACAGGAAAGGTTTCTGATCTCTATTTATGGTGCATTAGAGAAATTCATCTCATTAATATATTAAACGTAAACAGAAAAAACAATTCAAGAATGAATTCCATACTGAATTTCTTACAAGGAAAGGCCCTAGACCTAATTTCACCAAGAGATACAGTTTCTCTCTATTTTTTTTTTACATTTTTAAACACATACAAAGAAAAAAATTATAGAGATATTGAGTTTCTAACCAGGGCCCTTACTATTTTTCTATTCGCCTTAAAAGCCCAAGTATGTTGTGATTTACAATTGGCTGCATCTAATCAAATACCAGAAACTACCGACAAAGAAAATTATGAGAAAAAATTTAACGACTCTCTTGAAGTTGGTAATCGTTTTGAAGCTGTTCAATATTTGGCTGCTGTTTATAGAAATTTTATGGGTTTAGAAAATAATGAGGATATTTCTTCCGTGTGTCTAGATAATAAGAACACACGGAAGAATGAATTCATAGAGTGGTTCCGTCCCATCATAATTAAGAAAATTCACAGCGTAGAAACCGAATCATTAGGATGCTCAAGTAAAAGGGTTTTGGAATTATCCTGTGTAAAGAGGCTTCATTATTTCAGAGACCGACCATATTTTTATGGACAATTTAAAGTCCTAATTTCAATAGTAGAATCATTGATGGCTTTTAAATTGGACCCAAGAGCAATGTATTCCGTAAATTATGCGTCGATTCAGTTTTTTGACAAAATCCACCCCATTGAAATGAACCAAGAGTTTTCTTGGAAAAACGACCATCAATTCATAGAAAACTACACTTGCACAAATAAACCTTTATGTAATCCAAAATTCTTGGATACTTTCTGGGAAAATCCAAGTTGGAGGAAAAATCACCACACCACCTTGAATGTTGTTAAAAAGAGACGACGCTCATCATTGTCATCAACAATGACAAAAAAAACAAAAGTGGATGGCTAATAACATCAAATTGATCGTAGAAACCCAATACTGATTAAACGACGAAGATTTGGACCTACAAATCATGAAAAAGGCATTGTTCCTGCTAAACTCATAAGAAAGGAAAAGCATTCTACATTTTTTTATGACTGTAAACTGTTTCTCGTTGAAATATTAAAAAAAAAACTGATAGATAATAGATTTAGTACAATATATATTATAACTCGAATTTTTTAAAAATGATTGGTTGCTTTTAATTCTACAAATGGGGTATGTTTCATTGCCAGGACCAAAAGTAATATCGTATAATGATTCATTCATTTTTTAATAAGAATAATTCATTTTTTTCATAAACAAAAGTTGTGTTCATGCATTATATTTTGTCTCAGATCCAATATAATTGTCAAAGAAGAAGGACTACCAATTACGCTGAGGTGAATACCAACAAACAGACCACCGAAGATGACGAAATGTAAAAAAGCATCATCATATCCAGTTCGTCACAAATTTAACCGGAAACTGCGTTATCGTTCTAGTGCCACACCTTTCCTCGCATTCCCAAGTTCTAGTTATAAAAGAAAAATGAGAATTTGGGAAAATGTTCACGAATTCTTCAACATAAATCGTGTCAAAGGCTGGGAAAATATTCCCGAAGGCAATTATATTTTGTCGTTGGTTATTGCCGTTGACATTGATAATTTTTATACAAAAAACAAGAGACTCAAACACTCAAAATATAGGTTTACGGCGACGGCTATACAAAGTAAAAAGAAGTTTAAAGGTGGTGTTTTGAGTTATCATATAGTTGAAGACAACCAATTGGTGGATAAACTTTATTTACATAAAATTCATCAAACTGGTTTAACAGTATTAGATAATCTTAAAAAAAAATAATGTAATTCAATTATATTGGAATAAAAGAAAAGATGTATTTGAAAATATCAAAATTATTCCAGTTTGATAATCTTTGTTCATGTTTTGGAATAGATGTTTTTTAAAAAAATATTCCAGTTCAATATTCTTTGTATATATAATATATATATATATGTTATTTGTTTAATCAATTACCAAATTTTCCAATAACTAGCTAGGACTTTTTTGCAATTATGTTAAGTGTAAAAGATTTCATTTGATAAATATCAAAGGGGAAATCTTTTAATTCCCCTTATTTGAAGTTGAAGAAATTTTATTTGTTAATTAAGGATTTTGTTTACTTTTGTTTAGTGTAATCTATATTTGTTTGTTCCATTTCATATATATATTTTTAGTGACTTTCATTTTTTTGGTAGAGTCGCTGTATGTCATTTTTTTATTATAACAAACACTTTTTTTTATTCTCAATTCATATATTTATATTTTGCTTTACTTTTTGTAAAATCTAAGCAAGCAGAAAATGGAGGAAACATGATACATATACGTTTCCCACAAAATGTATTTACAGATGTAATTAGTACTTTATCAATGTATCCTTGTTTTGTAATTGGATTGTTGCGACAAATAAAATGTTATTATAAAAGATCAAAACTTTTTTCTTTACTAGGTGCCATAGAATTTGGAATTTCGCAATATTTACCAATAAAATTAGAAGAATTTCTCGTCTATCTACCTACCTACCTAAATTAATATTAATAATAATAAAAATGTTTCTGAAGTTCTTCGGTAATGATATAAAATAAAAAGGAAAAACAAATCTTCGCTGCCTGTAATAAAACTATGTCCCCAGAGATTTCAATATAGTTGTTGAGCCGTTTGAGCTCTTCTTTAATGAGGAAATTCTCGCGTACACAGGAAAGAAAATAAATATGTCAGTGTACTACAAAAAATATATATATATATATATTACGAGTTTTCTTTGCGCCAGCTGGATAAATGCATCAATCGTAGTTTATACCTTACTTTCATCCAGCTGGTCACTTAGTTTATGCAAAATCGTGCCACTTATACTTGCAAGATATTCATGATTTACATCAGCATATGCCTGATGAAGATTTTGTCAAGTTTACAAAGAAAGGATTTTTTACAATCGGGCGCTCAAACAAGAATTGGGCTGGTCTATGGTCAGATTTTACTGTTGAACAAACGCTAATGAGGACGATAAAGACCCCAGGAGGGCTGACACATGGGCGAGTTATAACCGATAGCGTATTGAGTCGGTGGATTCTTGGCATGCCAGATATATGTGAAATGTGCACCAAAGTCACTAAGGAGATTATGTCACTTGCAACTGGGATAACTGGTGATAATAAAATAAACTGCTACAAAAGCTATGAAATTGGATTGGAGTCTATGAATGCCATAACTGGACAAGTTTTCGGTGAGGTAAAATTGAAGTGCAAGAACCGTGTGTTACCTTTTACAATGTCCAACAAGCTGAACTAGACTTCTCCATGCCTTCACACTTAAAAAAAAAACACTTGTTGCATTATTCTAACATGAAATTAGCTGCGAGCGATTTTTTTTAAGCTAAATACAGAGTTCGGCTACCTGACTATATGATTCTATTCAGAATCCATAAATATATAACACCGAACATCTGCGAAAAAAAATGGTCTCGAAGAAATACTTGGCATAAAAACAAGCAATCACACATAAAAGGAATTTAACTACATGAAATTATCTACATTTTGAATTAGCCACAACAAAGAGTTCCATCTGGCGCGTTTAGGGGCAGAGCAAATGTTTTTACTATTTGGTTCAACTTGCATGTGTGAGGCCGGCTTTTCGGCTCTTTTGATCATCCGAAACAAGGAGAGAAATAGATTGAACTCAGAGAATAACATCAATTGCGTCCTTACAAAACTCTCTCCTAACATTACTGAAATTATTTCAAACCTAACTGGTTATTTTTCACAATGCATGCTCCTCGTACATCATCTCCTGGCCTTAAGACACGGGCAAAGGATTCCGTGCTGTACAATGGTGAGCAGCACTGAACCAAGAAAGGAGACCAGCGTCACTCAAAATGACGCCTATGTTCTCGACACACAAAATACATTTGCAATGTGCGTTCTGTACCTCTTCATCCAGAATACACATTGCCCAATCATAAAATACCCCAGTAGTGTATAATGAACAACAGACTTAAATATAATTTGAAGCTATATAGGGATAACCTTTGTACATTAAAAATAGACAGCGTGGATATGCAAAATGGTGAAGAGGAACAGGAATAAAATAATGTGCAACACAAACCCAAAAGACGTAAAGTGACACAAAGTTCTTCAGTGATCATTCTCGAGTAGAGGAAAATACAAATGACAGTGTATTGCTTGACGAAAAAATTACGAGTTTTCTTTGCCATTTTGATTGTGTCTAGTTACAACTCACATGCATGTACTGGTCTTATAACCCCGATGTTCACAACAAATTCATAAGTAAAGCAATGCGCCGAGACAGATTTTACACCATAAAAAAGTCTGCACTTCAATACTGCTGATAACTTTGATAAAGAGAACAAATGCTGGAAACTTTGTCCTCTAATTTCTCGCCTTCAAAACAGGATTGTCTTAAATTTTCACTGCATTGCCCGTAGGTTTTTTTTTAAATATTCGCGATTTTACAAACTTGACTTGGTTTTGATTTTTCTCTTTCGAAACAACGCCTACAGCAGCATAAATTCCCCACACATAATAATAATAATAATAATAATAATAATAATAATAATAATAATAATAATAATAATAATAATAATAATAATAATAATACTCACAGTAATGTAGTGATCTCTGAGTTCTTGATAGTTGTGAGGAAGCATATGCAACCAAACCCTCTTTTATATGAAAACAGAGGCCTTGACTTAAGGGTTATTTTCCTGTGTTTATTTGCTCCAACGCCAATCTGCATGTGCTACCTGGATATATATTTGCATTTGAATGCAAATGCAAATGAGTGTGCATGCAACCAAGCATTGTTGGGTTGAAGGCCATTTTCCATTGTTCCATTGTTTGTTGCGAAAGTGAAAGTGACGACATTCAACCACGCCTTATTCTAATCAGTGTTTTATCAATAGTCAATATCATCTCTCTGTCACTTTCTACACTTTTTACATGCATACCACTAAAACTCCCCACTTGTATTTTTTTATTCCAGCCGCGTTTGCTGTGAAAAGCATCACGTGAATTCATTTTTGTTCTTAATTGGCAATCTGCTATTTTCAGCTAATTAGGCCTAAAATACACAGGATAAATTTATTTAAACTAAACGCCATTCAAAATGGGAAATTTAGTCCTAAAAATCCAGTTACTTAAACGGCACCACATATATATATATATATATATATATATATATATATATATATATATATATATATATATATATATATATATATATATATATATATATTTATATTTATATATATATATATATAAATAATATATATATATATTATATATATATATATATTATTATTATTATTACTATCCAAGCTACAACCCTGTTTGGAAAATCAAGATGTTATAAGCCCAGGGGCTCCAACAGGGAAAAATAGCCCAGTGAGGAAAGGAAATAAGGAAATAAATAAATGAAGAGAACAAATTAACAATAAATCATTCTAAAATAAGTAACAACGTCAAAACAGACATGTCATATTTAAACTATTAACAACAACAAAAACAAATATGTCATAAATAAACTATAAAAAGACTCATGTCCACCTGGTCAACAAATAAGCATTTGCTCCAACTTTGAACTTTTGAAGTTCTACTGATTCAACCACCTGATTAGGAAGATCATTCCACAACTTGGTCACAGCTGGAATAAAACTTCTAGAGTACTGCGTAGTATTGAGCCTCGTGATGGAGAAGGCCTGGCTATTAGAATTAACTGCCTTCCTAGTATTACGAACAGGATAGAATTGTCCTGGGAGATCTAATTGTAAAGGATGGTTAGAGTTATGAAAAATCTTATGCAACATGCATAATGAACTAATTGAACGACAGTGCCAGAGATTAATATCTAGATCAGGAATAAGAACTTTAATAGACCGTAAGTTTCTGTCCAACAAATCAAGATGAGAATCAGCAGCTGAACACCAGACAGAAGAACAATACTCAAAACAAGGTAGAATGAAAGAAATAAAACACTTCTTCAGAATAGATTGATCACCGAAAATCTTGAAAGACTTTCTCAATAAGCCTATTTTTTGTGCAATTGAATAAGACACAGACCTAATATGTTTCTCAAAATTAAATTTACTGTCGAGAATCACACCTAAAATTTTGAAAGAGTCATACATATTTAAAGAAACATTATCAATACTGAGATCCGGGTGTTGAGGAGCCACCGTCCTTGACCTACTTACAATCATACTTTGAGTTTTGTTAGGATTCAACTTCATACCCCATAATTTGCGCCATGCACTAATTCTAGCTAAATCTCTATTAAGGGATTCACCAACCCTAGATATACATTCAGGGGATGGAATTGATGCAAAGAGAGTAGCATCATCTGCATATGCAACAAGCTTGTTTTCTAGGCCAAACTACATGCCATGTGTATATAGTATGAAAAGCAATGGGCCAAGAACACTACCCTGTGGAACATCGGATATCACATTCTTA
>NC_090748.1:23924298-23929298 GCF_036898095.1 Palaemon carinicauda | reverse complement strand
ATTCGTCATGAAAGTCGGAAATGGTGATATCCTGTAAGATTGCCAGGCATCAGAAGAATCAAAGGGAATTGTAATCCTAATCTTGTTTTTATCAATGCTTACTGTAATTAGGCTGTAATAAAATTCTAGCCTAACAAAGGAACTTAGCCTAGTTTATCCCTTCCGTTCTCCAGAATTAACTTTAAGTAATTTATAGGCAACAAATAGGGCGACAGTACACCTTTAGTTGCTAACGTGATAGCTTCTACATAATCCTTGGATTTCTCAATGAAATGTGCAATTCTGTTATGTATGTGATCTATCTTTGAATCATAATACGTTAACGTTGCCAACAAATCCTGTACTTCCATAATCTGAATGATATTATTTGAATGTTCATTTACTAAATCCATAATTTTATTGATTGAAGCTAACTGATTCCTTAGTTCTGACATAATCAATTCATCTTCATGAGTCAAGAACTCAATTTTCTTATTTTGATTACTAATTTTAAGACGATTGGAAATTCCTAAACCTAAACTTGCAATAGACCCAAAGATGTTTAATGCAGCATAAATAAACGGATTTCGTCTTTCTTCATGTTCGTGTCCTACAGTCCACATCAAAAGGTCATAAGCCAAAGATCCTGTCTCGTAAGTCTTATTTTTCAAGTCATCAGATAGCATCTCTGCAACTTTTAATGTTGATCCAAGCAAACTCTCTGTAGTCAAATGAAAATGTCTTCTATGCAACTCATCCAATGAGGCAGAAAACCTTGAAATGGCGGTTCTTAAGCTAGTGACATCATTCTCTTGAAGAAAAATTGCTTGCATATTCACTTCTACAACTACGTTGCTTGATGTCATAAAAACTTCTTCTTGTCTTTCAACTATAGTGCCATATTTAAAATTTATACTTTTAGTTTTAGAGCTCATCCCACACGAGAAAAATGTCTGAGCGAACAATGTCACTCCCAACAACAAAAAATTCATCTTGGAAACCTGTAACGAGAAAAATATATGTAATTACTCCTGTATTAAGAAGAAAACTTTTAATCACATAAAATAAAAAAAAATTTCCCTCACTTCTTTCCCTCTCTTTTCTTTTTAATTTCTTATGTGAGCCAATGATACTATTCTCTCATCCGTGGGTTGGGATACGTTTTGAACTCTAAACCTATTGGCCATTAATGTTTCCAAAATGTTAAATGGGCCTTCAAACTTAGGTGTTAGTTTATAATTGAGTCCTTTGCGTACATTGATTTGAATATACACGTTATCACCCACGGTATATGTTTTAGTTGGTTTCGCTGTTTTATCATGATTCCTTTTCATTATGATTTGTGATTCTTCTAAATTCTTTCGAAGGATATCATATCGACTTATACTTGCATTTATACATTCTTTTAAAGGATTTGATAGATTAGTTGTTGGCGTTAATACATGGAAAGGCGTTCTAACTGGGGTACCATACAATGCTTCATGCGGTGACATTTTAATTGATATATGATATGAATGATTCAGAGTACTCAGTGCCACCGGTATTGCAATATCCCAGTTGGGGTCTGATCCCCTAGTGTTACTCTTAATATATTTAATATCTTCCTATTTGCTCTTTCCACTAGCCCATTCGACTCTGGGTGATATATCATGGTATTTATTTTCTTTATGCTGAGGAATTCACACAATGAGGTAAGAAAGTGATTATTAAATTCACCACCCGAGTCTGAGATTATCATGTGTGGAATTCCATGTTTACAAATGTAACACTCGTAAAACTTCCTAGCGCATTCAATCGCAGTTTTAGTTTTAAGCGCTATTAGTTCTGTATATCGAGTTAAAGCATCTATAATTACTAAGAGGTGCTTATTTCCTCTGTCTGACTCGTAAAATCCTGTTAACAAATCTAAATGTATTCTTTCAAAGGGTTGATTGGGCACAGGATAAGCTCCTAGGCTGACAGGTGTTTTCGTATGCCCTTTGTTTTCCTGACATGTGCGACAATTAGCTATGTGTCTTTTTATATCTGTAAGCATCGTATGCCAATAAAACAATGATTTGGCTTTCTGTGAAATTAATGAGAACCCCGGGTGTCCATGTAATGGATTTGAATGCAACCAATTCAGGACAGTGGAAATAAGTGAGATTGGTACTACTACCTGGTTGTTAGTTACATGTGGTGTATTGCGGGTTTTCCTTGTCACAGTCCTACACAGAATATCATCTTTGATTATATAATTCTGCTGCTTATACTTTATATATTCCTTTTCCTTATGATTGCCTTTCAAAGCATTTATAATTGTTTCTATTTTCTGATCTTTTCTTTGCTCAGTCTGTAACAATTCAGCGCTCCAGCCTAAATCTTCTTGTTCAGATATCGTTTTAACAATAGGCATGGATGTTGATATATCTATTAATTCAGCTAAAGGCTCCGTACAAGATGACACTGGGTTGCGTGATAATGCATCCGCAATGATATTTGCTTTCCCAGGTAAATACCCGATTCTTGCGCCAAAATCTTGAATGATCAAATGCCACCGAGTTCGTTTAGGGCTGTGGTTGAAGCCTTTAAAGAACTCTGTTAGTGGTTTATGGTAGTAAGAACCTTAACGGGATAACCGTAAATTATGAACTTAAAATGCAATAGTGAATTAACAATAGCTAGCCCTTCCTTGTCTATTGCTGCATACTTACTTTCGGAAGTTCTCAATTTTCGAGAATAGAAAGCTATCGGGAAAAATTGTTTATCATATTGCTGAAGCAATACCCCTCCTACTCCTAAGTCTGAGGCGTCTGTTGCAATGAAGAATTCCTTACCGAAGTCAGGAAATTTTAAGATAGGAGAACTACACAGTTCATCTTTCAAGGTATTAAACGCCTGTTGATGTTGCTCAGACCATATGAAATCTACTCCCTTCTTCGTAAGATCAGTTAAAGGAGCGGCTATTATTGAATAGTTGCGTATAAAACGCCTGTAATATCAACTACAACCCAGAAATTGCTGTATTCCCTTGACATTTGTAGGTATGGGAAAATTACGTATAGCCGACACCTTATCATGGACTACTTTAAGACCTTGACTTGACACCATGAAACCCAAATATATTAATTCAGTTTTGAAAAACTCACACTTACTAATCTTTACCCTTAAGTTATGTTGTCTTAATCTCTGTAGTACTAGTTCTAACTTACGTAAATGTTCTTCTAAGGTGTTGGAAAAGATTACAAGATCATCCATATAGGCATGCAATATATCCCCGAACAAGTCTCCAAACACTATGTTAATCATTCTTGTAAATGTTATAGGAGCACAACGTAAACCAAAGGGCATCCGTAAAAATTCATAATGTCCCCTGGCTGTGCTGAAGGCTGTGTATGGGATACTATCTTGTTCTAATGATATCTGGTGAAAGCCTTTAAGTAAGTCCAAACTGGTAAAATATTTATTCTGACCTAACAAAGACAAAATATCGTCAGTACATGGCACTGGGAATCGATCAGGGATCGTCTCCTCGTTTAGACGACGAAAGTCGACGCAGATACGCCATGTTTGATCTTTTTTCGGTACAACTATTAAAGGAAAATTATAAGGGCTGTTTGATTTCCTAATGACTCCTTCTTCTAGCATTTTACCTACTTCATCATTTATTTCATTCTGGAATTTCATAGGGAGTCTGTACGAGGGTTTATAAATAATTTTCTGCTTGTCCTTTAACCTTATTTGATGCTCGATCACATCTGTTTTTCCTAAGGATCCATCCGTAGTGGAAAAAACATCATGATATTTAGTTAAAAGTCCAAAAATTTTCTGCTGAATTTTTTCGTCTTGAATGTCTTTATTGATTTTATTTTTAATAGTCCGCAAAAGGGATTCATCCGCAACTGATTGAGAGTGATTGATCTCAGCAACGGTAAGAATACGATGTTTATAAACTTCTACATCCAAGATATGTTGATTTTTGTGAATTACAAAAGTGTTATTTAAATGATTACAGACTTCAATATTACATTGTTGATGTGAGCCTACTGTATAAATAGCTTGTGTGACAGACAATCCGTTAGTTTTCAAAGTGTCGGAAAGGATTAATATTTCAGATCCCGGTAATGTTTTCTTTATATGCACTATTAAATTCGAAGGTACGTTTGGTTCGATAGATTGCGTGTAAGATGATATTACGGGTGAACGAGAATTCTGCTGGGTCGCGTATAATATTTCTTTATTAGTGAGACAAGTTATTGGTTCTTCAACGTACGTTACGGTTACATTTGTCGTCTCCTTTTTATCCAAAACTGATATTAAGGTATTAGAAGACTTATAGAATTTCCCTTTGATATACATGCCGTGCTTGGCAGGGGCTAAGATAATGTTTCGATTTCCCATAGATGGGTATCCTATAATTACAGCTGGATACATATTAATGTTTTTTACAACAACAAATGTATCGGCAAACGTGCGTTTACCGACTTTGAACTGAACATGAGTTATGCCTATGACATCTAATTCATTATTTCCTATACCCGAGAGTCTAATTCCGGATTTTTCAATCGGAAATTTCGAAAACAACAAATGATGTGTCTTCAAATCCATGATATTACGTGGACTACCAGAGTCAAAAAATAACGTAAAGGATTTGTGTTCTAAATTTACAGCATATAAGGTTGGTCATAACTCATTTTGGCTTATTATTGTATGAATTCGTTGCAAATCTACGGGAGCATGCACTGTTTTACTTAATTCGGCCGTGTGTTTCATAGGAAAATCTATTGTCTCACAATTATCTGATAAAACATTAAATTGATTATTCAATACTATTGATGTTGACATGAATGACCTTGACCCAACATCACTCTCTTCCCCTCTGGAGTTAACTATGTGATATTTGCTTTGCTCTGCACATTCGGAAAATTAGTCTGACCTTGCGAGGTCTGGTTTGACGACCCAGGCTCAGCGATATTCGAAGAAGTGTTTGTTTGCTTTGGACTCTGAACTACATTGACATTTGGTTGTTTTTTCTTATTGTT
>NC_090748.1:23906798-23919298 GCF_036898095.1 Palaemon carinicauda | reverse complement strand
GTTTCCACATGATTTTTTTTTATCTCACCCTCCTTGGGAATTCCAGGAATCGAGGCTATTTTAGGAATAGATTTTTAGTAGTCATATATGCATTTTTTGGGGAAAGGTACAATAATAGTAAAAGCAGGACAGTGTATTTTGCCAATAGAAAATCATAAGAGAGTAAATTCTTGTGCGGGCATGGAGAGACATTTAATTAAGGTAACAGCTGTACTTGAGAGAGGAGAGGTGTTTTATCCTCAGACAATTATGAGCATATGAGTGACCCATTATCACCCTCTTCCAGAAGGAACCAAGGCCGTTGTTTAGCCCCATGACAATTGGGCGCATGTATTTATTGAGGGCTTATCGAAAATAAAAGAGAACAGAGTCTATATAACGATAGTTAATTTGTCAAATGATAGAGTTGTGTTAGGAAGTGATTCTGTGTGTGAATAAGAGTTATGTGAAATTGCTAATAATGGGATGTTGGAAGGCACAACTCCAGCCCGCAAAGACGAACGCACTCAGAATTTGCTTATGAAAGCGTGAAAACTATGTCCGTCAGAATATCAACCTGTAGTTAGTGACATTGTCAATAATTATTCCCATGTAACTGCAATTGGAAAAAAGCCACCTCGGAGGATTGATCGATTTCCCTTTAGCATTGAAACTAGGCAGGCGGAGCCGATCTAGTCAAGGCATTATAAGGTACCCATTCATTTCCAGGGAGAGATAGAAAGGGAAACTAGTAAATTAAGGGAACCAGAAACAATCGAAGAGAGCAGGTCTCCCTGGGCTTCTCCAATTGTAGCTGTTAGGCAAAAGGATGGCTCAGTAAGATTGTGTGTTGATTATAGGAAGTTGAATGCAGTCACTAAGGATAATGCATTTCCATTACCATGGATCGAAGAATTATTTGTGAAGGTACGAGATGATAAACATTTTACAACTCTTGATTTAAAATCTGGATACTATCAAATACCCATCCAGAAAGAGAGTAAATGTAAAAGGGCATTAATAGCTAACGATCAACTATTTCAGTTTTATTATCTTCCTATTTGTGTTGAAAATGGTCCAAGTCATTTTTGTAGAGTAATGATGGCTGTTTTGTCTTCCTTAATTAGCCATACTGTTCTTATTTATTTAGATGATATCATAATTACAGGAAAAACGGAAAAAGAACACAACGATAATATTCATAAAGTTTTAGAAGCATTGCAACATAATGGTGTGAAAATAAATTTGTCAAAGTGCATTTTTTTTTCTGTAAACAGGTCCAATTCTTAGTTAACATAATAACCCCAGAAGGTATCCAACCCTGCCCCAGTTAAGTAACAGCTATTAGAAATTTCTCAGGCCATGTACCCCAAAGGAAGTAGCTGGGTTTTTCAAGCTCACTGGATATTATCATAAATTTATAAGATACTTTAAAGAAACTAAAAGTAATAAATCGGGGAGTGGAAGAAGAAAGGGCCTTTAACCATTTGAAAGCTTCCTTAACTAGCAATGACTTACTTGCATATCCTAGATTTGATCGCCTTTTTTTAGTGACCGCAGATGCGAGTAGCGTAGCTACTAGTGGTGTAGTTTCTCAACGAAATAATAAAGGTAGAGAGTCACCCATTTGCTTTGCTTTCTGGGATAAAAGGGGCAGAAAAAAATTATAGTACAATCAATCGATAGGGTTTGGCTATTCTTCGGGTTTTAGAGTGGCATCGGTTCTTTTTATTAGGTCAGTCGATTGAGTTGCAAAGTAATCATCGCCCCTTACGTGATTTTTATTATAAAAAGGATTTGACATCTCGAAAAGCGAGATGGATTGAAAGATTGTTAGAGTTCAATATAAATAGTTTTCACCACATAGAAGGTAAGGCTAACAAGGTAGCTGATGCTCTCTCTAGAGGTCCAGTAATAGGAGTAACAACTAGAGCACAAAAGAGGAACGAAGAACGTAACCAAAATATTGAAGACCCCTATCAAAATAGAGGAAATAGAGCAGGGGATATGAATTCTCCAAAGGAGCAATCAGATTATGGGAGCAGAGAGAGGAGAAAGAGAGAGGGGGGGAGTTAAAAATATTAGGGAGAGAGAGAGAGAGAGAGAGAGAGATATGAGCCGTGAGGGTGAATATATGTGGGTGCCTGAGGACATGACCAGAGGTGTCCAGAATGAATGCCCTGATGATGCCGATTTGATTAACTTGGGAAGTTGGGACATAAAAAAAGTCCAAGTGGGACAGAAAAAAAAGGAATGGATGGAAAGAGTGCGAGCAGTGATTAGAAGGGAATCGGAGAGTTATCCGTCATTTCTGAAGGTGCCTCATGAGAATTTTTTTATAGAAAATTATATCTTTATATTTTGCTTACGAGAAGAAGAGAGGGCAATTTTGTTCGCGGGTAGTTCTTCCTCCCTCTTTATTTAATCGAGCCATCCACATTGTACATGTAAGACCGTATGCATGGCATATAGGGGTTGATAGAACATTAAGGAGAGCACGTGAATTCTTCTTTTTGTTAGGGATGAAAAAATCTATAGCGAATTATATTAAATGTTTTCATGCTTGTAACTGTTTCAATGAACATATAAAACACTGTACCAGAAGCCAGAAAGTGGCCTGTGATTCCTATTAAATTTTATAGGGTGCATATGGATGCGGTAGGACCATTTCCTACTTGTTTAACATAATATAAGTATATATGTGTATTTTTGTATGCATTTAATCAGTACACTCATACCTACGCAATGTTGGATAAATTGGCAAATTCATTAGCCCAGGCACTGTGCTCTTTCATTACAAGGTTTGGTTGCCAAAAATTTTGATAAGTGATAATGGTCTAGAGTTTATAGATAAGGTGGTAAAATCGGTCAAGGACTTGATGAAAATTGAACACTTTTCAGTGATGTCATATAGGCCTGCAGCTAATTGCTTAGTAGAATTGCATGATAGGGGAGTATGCAAATTTTACATTACTTCGTGGCTGATGACCCCATTCATTGGCACGCTATGATTCCTACAGCTGAGCTAGCTTTGAACATTGCATATATTTCTTCGCTAAGGGACACGCCTTTCTTTTTAGTGTATGGACTGGATCATGTGTTATCATATACAGTCCTCATTAATTCTCAACAATTGCAAAACCATTTTACTGAGCAATACCGTGTATATATATTAAATATATTGAGGAGAGTAATGATCACCACTGAAAGATTTTCGAAAAGAGCTAATTAAAAACACACCTCAAAGTATGGTGGTCGGTTAAAAACCGCACCAGTAAAAGTATTTGAGGGCCATCGTGTGTATTTGAAACGATTACAACCTAAGAAACATAAACTAGAGCCAGCGTATTTGGCTCCGTACCGAGTAAAGATGGTTAAATATAACACAGTTGTAATACAAAGCATTATTAATGGTGCAGTGTCTGAACATCATCAGGCATAAATACCTGTGGTGCCTGAAGATGTAGTTTTTAAAGTATCGATCAGAGTGTTCCTCCTTACCCCTGTATACGTGACATTCCTCGAGTTCATGAGTAGAATTTTTTTCCTTTGCTGTTGTTGTTTGAACTGACCTGATTTCTTCTTTTGACGTATTTTAAATTAAGTTGATGATAACAATGTGTTCTGATGTTGATGCTTAATGTAAACATTAAGTGTTGTGGTAATTTTGCT
Source organism: Palaemon carinicauda (assembly GCF_036898095.1). Classification (NCBI taxonomy): domain Eukaryota; kingdom Metazoa; phylum Arthropoda; class Malacostraca; order Decapoda; family Palaemonidae; genus Palaemon; species Palaemon carinicauda. The sequence continues at coordinate 23,915,647 of NC_090748.1, read as the reverse complement.
GAATGTGGCAATACTTATAACATTCTGTTGAGTGAACCTAAAAACAATCAGAGGTTAAATAGGTCAGGTGAGATCCGTCAGGTGGATGCTGTATTATTCATGTCCATATATGATTCCTGGTTGCTGTGGGCGGGGCGGTTCCTGAATGGCAAATGACTGTGGGAGTAAAGTTCAGCCTTGAGGATAGGCAGTGTTAGAGAATGTTTAGATGTCAATATCTTATATATAACATTATAAGAGAAGGGCGGGAATATGAATGATTTTCTCGGGAAAATGGCTAGTGGCCACCGGTTGATAGCTGCCAGTGCAAGTGTAGTAGTGATTTGAAATAAATGGCAACCAGTGGGAGGTTATTGATGAGGTTGTGTAAGACTGATGTTGATATGCTTTTTTTTTTTACTTTGGGTATTCTGTATTTTAGTTACAAAAGTCTTAAGAAGAAATGAGTGGAATTACTGTACTCATATTGTATTGTGTACATTTTTACATGTGATATTTCATTGTTAATTTCTCTTTGTGATGGGTGGTTTATTTTTGTGGGTCATTTATATATATATATATATATATATATATATATATATATATATATATATATATATATATATATATATATATATATATATATATATATATATATTTATATTTATATGTATATATATATATATATATATATATATATATATATATATATATATATATATATATATATATATATTTATATATATATATATATATATATATATATATATATATATATATATATATATATATATATATATATATATATATATATATATATATATATATATATATATATATACATACATATAAATATATATATATATATATATATATATATATATATATATATATATGTATATATATATATATATATATATATATATATATATATATATATATATATATATATATATATATATTATTACTAGCCAAGCTCCAACCCTAGTTGAAAGAGCAAGATGCTATAAGCCCAAGGGCTCCAACAGGGAAAAATAGCCCAGTGAGGACAGGAAATAAGGAAATAAATAAATGATGAGAATAAATTAACAATATATCATTCTAAAAACAGTAACGGTGTCAAAACAGATATGTCCTATATAAACTTTTAATATCTAGATCAGAAATGAGAAATTTAATTGACCGTAAGTTTCTGTCCAACAAATTCAGATGAGAATCAGCAGCTGAACACCAGACAGGAGAACAATACTCAAAACAAGGTAGAATGAAAGAATAAAAACACTTCTTTAAAACAGATTGATTACCGAAAATCTTGTAAGAATTTCCAAATAAGCCAATTTTTTTTTGCAATTAAAGAAGACAGACCTATTGTGTTTCTGAAAAGTAAATTTTCTGTCGAAAATCACACCTAATGTTTTAAAAGAGTCATACAAAATTAAAGAAACATTATCAATACTGAGATCAGGATGTTGAGGAGCCACCCTACTTGACCTACTTACAATCATACCTTGAGTTTTGTTAGGATTCAACTTCCTACACAATAACTTGCACCATGAACTAATTTTAGATAAATCTCTATTAAGGGATTCACCGACCCCAGATCTACATTCAGGGGATGGGATTGATGCAAAGAGAGTAGCATCATCTGCATATGCATCAAGATTGTTTTCTAGGCCCAACCACATGTCATGTGTATATAGTATGAAAAGTAATGGGCCAAAAACACTACCCGGTAGAACACCAGATAACACATTCCTATACTCACTATGGTGCCCATCAACAACAACTCTTTGAGATCCATTACTTAAAATATCAATAATAATGCCATGAAACGACCCACCCACTTCCAACTGTTTCAGTTTGAAAACAAGGGCCTCATGATTAACACGGTCAAAGGCCGCACTAAAATCAAGGCCAATCATACTAACTACCTGACCACAATCAAGGGATTTCTGTACAGCATTGGAGATTGTAAGAAGGGCATCACCTGCTCCAAAGCCTTTACGAAAACCAAATTGCAAACTAGGGAATAGATGATTACCTTCAGTAAACCTATTAAGACGTCTTGCCAGAAGACGATGATATATATATATATATATATATATATATATATATATATATATATATATATATATATATATATATATATATATATATCATATATATATATATATATATATATATATATATATATATATATATATATATATATATATATATATATAGATACATACATACATATATATATATATATATATATATATATATATATATATATATATATATATATATATATATATATATATACATATATATATATATATATATATATATATATATATATATATATATATATATATATATATATATACACTCTCACAAGGTTGGTCTTCATGAGATTAGAATAATTTATTCACGTATTTTATTTGTGTATTAAAGAGAAGTGTATATCCAACACATAAGGTAAGTTCCACGCACATATGATGAAGCAATGCATGTAATCTTTTTTTTTGTATTGTATATAAGAATTTACGTCATAATAAAATATTTAATTTTTATTATACTTAGTTTCATTACAAAGTGTTATGTAATACTGTTAAAAGGTACGATGTATATCCTTGTGGTTGGAAGTTACAGGAAGATTTTAGACCAAAGTCTAATTTTCTTTAAAGTTATAAGAGGAGGTTTGCGGAGTTAGCTAAGAGAGAGAGCTGCCTTGCAAGCAATGATAGTAGCCATTATTCAAATATCCAAACTAGCAACCTTAAGCCGCTAGTGTCGCCGTAGCTACGAGAATACTTTACTAAAATTTTCTAGAGGGAATGAAATTAATATGGAGAGCCTAGCAATGTATAGGGCCCAGAAGAAATCCAGCCTAACAATCCGCAAGATTTATGCTTCCCCCAGCCTCTATCCAGCAACTATGTGCTTTGTATCTCCCTCTAAACAGGCATAGTGTATCCTCTCAAACAGGAATATTGATTTTTCTCCAAAATATACTGTGCAAACTATTATTCAAATATGGTAATAGTATTGTGTATCTAAGTTGAATTTGTAGTGTGTTAATATTAGTACATTTTATAGCATAAATGTTTTGTGACTGACCGGTGAGATTAGGTTAAACAGTGAAATGTAAAGTGTTGAACTTTTCATCAATTGTGAAAATTAATTTTTTTTCATAAATTAATTTCTAGTGAAACAAGCGGATGTATAATTTTTTCGAAGTATAACTTTTGCCTTAGACTAGGGTCAAGTTCATATATAATAATCGAGTGATTTATTTTTTTTGTTTAATTTGTATTTTTCATTTCTTAATTTGTTATCGAATATATCTATTTTTGTTAATTGTGTATTATTTTGATCACCAATAACTATTTCAGAATTTTGCTCGTATGCCATGACTAAAAACCAAAGTAAGAATTTGATTTAAGAATAGTCCCCATTAAAAGTAAAGTGATCATCCAGTTTTGTTTTGAGTGTGAAGTTAAGAGATCTTTTAGATATTCAGTGTTCATATATATTATAGTCTGGGAGCTGCATATTATCCTCAAAGATTCAGAGCTTTTTTTATTTTGTATCAAATTATGTAATAAAAAGCAGCTGAGTTGAGAGCTTTGAAAGTTACGTAATTCACTAGTCATGATATATACTTTTAGGTGCCAAGACCATGGGATCGAGCGAGTCTGTTTAGAATATTAGTGATAATAGGACTATGCTTTGATTGAAGGTTTAACCAGTTTTGTGTTGATAGGATTCTGTGTATTGATAAGATATATTTTTTAACAGGCATAATTTTTGTAAAGTACAAAATGGCGCAGTTTAAATGTACAAAAGTTTTTGGAAAAGCTAATTGTTCAGGAATTGTGGGAACTTAATGTTTCTAAAGCTCAGTGGGTCGCTATTTTAATTGCATGTGGTGGCCATGCAACTGGTGGAATGATTGAAGCCCAAATCAAGTGTCTAAGCTTAGAAGCATTGATAAACTCAGAAATGTTGCCAGAAGAGAATATTGTAGCAGCTTTTGATCTTTTGGATCTGGCTAAATCAGAATTCGTAGAGAAGCAAGTATCAGATGAACCGCAAACTGAATGAATGAAAGAAGAAATGAGTGTAGAGGCTGAGATTAGACAAATTGCAGCAGAAGAGAGTTTTATTAAGTGGAAGAAGATTGCAGAACGGGAAGAAAGAGAGAGGGAAGAGGCGAGAGAAATTGCAAGACATGCAAGGGAATTGGAAACAAGAGAAATTGCATCACAAGAAGAAAAAGAGAGAAGAAGCATGACATGCAAGGGAAATTTGAGCAAAGAAATTGCAAGATGCGAAGAAAGAAAGAGAGAATACGCAAGACAGCCAATGGAAATGGAAGAAAGGTTGCAAGTCGGCAAGTCGTGCAAGGAAATTGGAACCGTTGAATGCTCGTGCTACGTTATCATCAACTACGACAGGTGTGACCATTGCTAAGCAATATCCTGTGTTTGATGTGGCTAAGGCAAAGAGAGTGATCACAAAATTTATGGAAGAATCTTCTAACGAGCTCTTTAATCATTTTGAAAGGGTAGGGTCAATGATGGAATGGCCAGAAAAGGAATTATCTTTGTTATTCCAGGGTGCCCTTATTGGAAGAGATCGCTTTACCGTATGTTTCCTTGTATCAGGACAAGAGGAAGGACTATCAAGAAGTTTAGAGAAGTGTTCTGCAAGTGTATAAGATGACCCCTGAATATCATAATAAAAGTTTCCGAGGTTTGCAGAAGGATGTGAAAATGACTTTCCTGAATTACGCTTATCAGCTACAATGAAATTTTAAGAGATATTTAAAGGGTGCCGAAGTAAGAGAGATGGCTGATTGTACCAGTTCCAAAGCAGAATATGATAATACCACAGCAGCAATTGTCGAATAGTCCTCCTTCCGGTGTTTTGAAAGACACGCAAAATATTATTATTGTCTGTTATAAATCGGGCAAAAAAGGCCATATCAGTAAGGAATGTTGGTCAAGCCAAATGAAAGCAGTCACTCTAGTGGTTAGGATAATTTTAATCCAAAGAATCAAAATACAAAGAATCAAACGGGAAAGGTCAATAATGAAAATAAACTACCTAACGTTTACACAACGAACAGGACAACCCCAAACAGTGTGGATGCCTTGAAACCATATATTTAGGAAATTATGTTAGCTGCTCTGGATGGGAACGAGCAGATACCGGTCAAGATATTGCGCTACACAGGATCTAATCATAACTTGGTGTCACGAGGTGTACACCTGTTGGTGGAACAGTCTCTCACAAGAGATTCGGTCATTTTGAAGGGAATAGCAGGTGAGAAGGTTACTCCTATCTGCTGTTGGAAACTGTCGTGCAAGTTGGTGATAGGTCATTTTGATTTTACGGTAAAGGATTAATCAGCAGAGAAACCGAAGAATCGATAAACTTGGATGATTTTTTTTATGGAAGAATACGTTTCCTATTATATTACGCAAGAAGAAAGCTCTTGAGAGAGCCCGAAAGAAGAGGAACTATAGAAGAATGAACAGGAAGACAAGGAAGCAATGAATCTGGAAGAAATAGAAAACTCAGCATTATAAGTAGGATAAGTCAGTAGGAAAATGTTGATAAGACTGCAACGGAAGGATAGGTCGTTAATGGAATTAATGTATTGATTCCCACACTGCTAAGAAGACAGCTGATCACTGTAGCGCATGAGACTGGACATAAGGGAGAAAGAAAGACGACAGACAAGATTATGAGACACTTTTTTTTAGCCTGGCAGTTTTCTTGTGCATGCCACGTTTGTCATATGGCTGGAAAGCCTAACAAGTACACCAAGAAAGCTCCATTACGCCCAGTTGAAGTATGAGGAGATCCCTTAAGTAAGGTAATGATTGACACTCTTTGACTATTACCAAGAATGAAGGAAGGCCATGAATATATGTCAACTTTGATGTGTCCAGTGATAAGATACCCAGAAGCCATCAGTCAGGAACATCAGTGCCAAAATAGTCCCTAAGAAGCTACTAGACTTTTTTACCAAGCTTAGAATTCCGGAAATCTTTCGGACTGACAGAGGAACAAATTCAACGTCAAAACTGTTTCAGGACGTGATGAAACTGTTGGATATAAGACAACAACCATCTACGGCTTATCCCTAGGAGACCCAGAGTACATTAGAGAGATTTTTGCAAACCCTAAAGAGTATGTTAAACTAGTACTGTTATTTGAGGTACGCAATGCTTATCAAGAAAGCATGGGATGTAGCCCGAATGAAATGGTTTTTGGAAGAGAAATCAAAATGTTTGCCAAATGTTGGAGATGATCAGTGATCCGACCTTTGTTATTGAAATACCAGGAAGAAGAAAAAATCGCTGGAAGGCCATAGTAACTTTTAAACCGATACCGCAAGCATTGGATTTCAATAAGAAATTCCTTATACGAGTGGATGCATTGGATAATTAAATTGGAGCTGACCTATTGCAAGAAGGAAAGGAAGAAATTCTTCACCCCGTTTGTTTTGTCATCTAAACTGAAGAAGCATCTGCAAGCCTACTCAACAAATAAAAAGGAACCGCTAGCGCTAGTCACAGCGATAAGGAAGTTCAAAATATACAAATAGACCACAAAATGAAGACATTCTTGTTTGTTCAGATCAAAATTCTTTAACTCTTGTAAATAAAATAAAAATGATAATAAAAGATTAACTATCTGGTCTTTATGTTTGCAACCATATTGTATTAATATGAAGCATATATCAGGTAAAGATAACGTAGTAGCAGATTATCTATCGCAGGCTGAATTGGTGGATTCAGGCACAGAATGAATAATCTTTTTGGTGGAGCTATCTTACGAAGCAGGTCTTCAAGGGAGTAGAATATTTTATTCACATATCTTATTCGTATATTTAGGATATGTAAAGTCAGCTCGTGAGGTGAGTTCCACTCCCATAGGAATAAGTAATATATGTAAATAACATAAGACTTTCGTCATTCTTTTAGTTGTATTTTTACTCAGTTCTGTAAATGTAAATTTACGTTATATTAATGAATTACATTTCTATTTCACGTTGTTTTGTTGCAAAATCTTATGTGACTCATTGAAAGGTATCCTGTATGACTCAAACGCTAGTGATTGGCTCATGTTTCCAAGTGGTTGGAAGTTACAGGGAGATTGTAGATTAAAACTTATTTTATTTTTTGTTCTAATGTTACGAGAGGAGGTTGGCGGAGTTAGCTGAGAGAGAGTCGCCTCGAAAACAGCAATAGTACCCCTCCTTCTAATTACAAAGTTGGCAACCTTACATCGATAGAGCCATATCCCCATGCTACGAGAATGCTTTACTAGAGTTTCTTTTGTGAATTAAGTTAGTATAAAGAAAGGAAGGACATGTCTGAATCCTTTGTCCTGCAGCGGACTAGATAAGGTTGATGATAATATATAAATATACGAATATTGGTTCGATTATGTATTATATAGCAATTCCACCAGTTACACAAACTGAAATATTTGAAACACTTTTATAATGCATAAAACGAAAAGACACTACTTTTTTTTCAAAAAATTTTAACCGTATGCCACTTGTTAAGTTTTCATCATTACTCGTTCTCAGCAAGATTTTTTAACAATTATTCCAGTCAATCAAATATCTACATAGTTTATGCATACATTTTCTCTAAAACTGAGAATTATACCATCATTATTGACATTTTTCATACTATAATTTTCCAAAAACGTTTATACCGAAAATCTGTTATCACTTTTCTTAACCAGCCGACGTTTTAACAAATTGATCAAGAGCATAGCTATGGTCAGTGTAGAGTTTAGAAATCTGAAATCTTGGAAATCTAAAATGGACTTCGACAGCAAGAGTACGATATCTTTTGCTTCATATAAAAAGACCGAATATTAAGAAAGTTGAGTGGAATCTCCAAGCAGTTGGCTTACCAGACAACAAACGAAAATTTCGTCGACCATGATATTAAACTTTCAATATCTTTAGAAACTCGAAACTGCTTGAGATAAAATCACTCCCAGGTGACTCAAGTTGCATTTCGACATTTTTCTTCACGCTTTGGGGAACTGGTTTGTCAAATACTTTTCATCTCTCTCTCTCTCTCTCTCTCTCTCTCTCTCTCTCTCTCTCTCTCTCTCTCTCTCTCTTTATATATATATATATATATATATATATATATATATATATATATATATATATATATATATATACAGTATATATATATATATATATATATATATATATATATATATATATATATATATATATATATATATATATATATATATATATATATATATATATATATATATATATATACAGTATATATATATATATATATATATATATATATATATATATATATATATATATATATATATATATATATATATATATATGTGTGTGTGCGTGTGTGTGTGTGTGTGTGTGTGTCTGTGTCTGTGTCTGTGCATGTCCACGGCCCTTGTCATCATCATCTCCTCCTACGCCTATTGACGCAAAGGGCCTAAGTTAGATTTCAGTATTCATCTATAACTTCATCTTTTGAATCAATATTTTTCAAATTGTCCTCTCATACTTCACGCTTCAAATTCATCAGCCATGTAGGTCTGGGTCTTCCACCTCTTCTAGTGCCTTGTGGACGCAAGTTGAAAGTTTGGTGAACTAATCTCTCTTTGGGAGTGTGAGGGGCATCACCAAACCATCTCCATCTGCACCTCAGCATGATCTCATTCACATGTATTCGAGTAATCTCTTATAAATTAATTTCTAATCCCATCCTGTCATTTAACTTCCAATATTCTTCAGAGGAAATTGTCTTCAAATCTAAAAAAAAATATATTGGAAATTGTTTCATTATCATACCACG
>NC_090748.1:23873307-23890807 GCF_036898095.1 Palaemon carinicauda | reverse complement strand
ATATATAGATATATATATATATATATACAAATATTTATATACATATATATATGTATATACATATATATATATATATATATATATATATATATATATAAATATATATATATATATATATATATATATGTATATATATATATATATATATATATATATATATATGTATATGTATATATATATATATATATATATATATATATATATATATATATATATATATATATATATATATATATATATATATGCAGATATATATATATATATATATATATATATATATATATATATATATATATATATATATATAGATATATATATATATATATATATATATATATATATATATATATATATATATATATATATATATATTATATATATATCTATATATATATATATATATATATATATATATATATATATATATATATATATATATTTATATATATCTATATCATCATCATCATCATCACCATCATCTATCCCTATTCCTATTGACGCAAAGGGCCTCGGTTAGATTTCCCCTGCCATCTCTATCTTTAGCTCTTAATTCAATACTTCTTCATTCTTCATCTCCTATTTCGCCCTTCATAGTTCTCAGATATTTACGCCTGGGGCTTCCAATTCTTATAGTTAGTTTTGGAGCCCAGCTGAACGTTTGCTGAATTATTATCTCTTGATTAGTGCGTAGAGCGTGCTCAAACCATCTCCATTTCCCACTTATCATTTTATTGTCCACATATTGCACTTGAGTAATCTATCTTATTGTTTCATTCCTATTCCTGTCATGTATATGTGTATGTATGTGTATGTTTTTTTGTGTTTGCTTATATATTATTGTTTGATCCCTGCAAAACAAATTTGATATTAAAGCATATATGCGGCATATTGTAGTAAAAAGGTAAAATTAGCACAAAAATTCGAAATGGTTCATATTCATTAATCAGCTGTAATTGTGGATTTAGACTGACTTTTAATCTAAGTAAAAATCCTGAATATAACAACGTTAGATACAATAGTTGTAATCAAGTCTTATGAGTTTACACTTATTTCGCTAAAGAAATAAGATTCCAGTCATTGGAATTGCATCAACACTAAAGATAAAGGAATTTCCTTAGGGACTGTGATCCTTTGGTAGACCAAATGGGATATTAAAATGTATTTTCGGTTCATTTAAAAGAAATTAAAAACCCTAATGTTATTGACGAATAGTCATATATTGGCAGAGTGGAGATGAATTGATTTCTATTCTAATCGACAATATTGAAAACGACAGAAACGGAATAAATTCTTATCGTTTCTTAATGCCATATTGATCAGGTTTAATGTTTACCCGTATTTCTATTTGGCCTTAGTTTTTAATTCTTGACCATGCATGAGTAATAATCGAAAAATAAATTTTCAACGTATGCGAAATCATGCAATAGTGATAATTGAGTAGGCCTATTAACGAATATATATGGTTATGTGAAGGAAAATATTATAACAGTTAATGATGAAATTATCATAAAACAACCAAGTTTTAAAAAGCCTTCAGCTGTAAAAGTGGATATTTGTTATATATGAGTCTTAGTATAAACTTGATTTGGAGACAATTAGTCAGAGGAAAGGCAGAATAATTGAATCTTATATCTTTTACAACCAATTGGGCTAAGACAAATGTTTTCCCTTGTTTCTTCTTACCGCTAAGGTTTGAACCATTGGCTGTTAAGTTCTTATCAAATAGCATTCATCATATGAGTCTGCATACCCGTGGCGGAGAGCAGTTAATATTTAAGAGTATATAAAGCTTTTGCTTATTATTATTATTATTATTATTATTATTATTATTATTATTATTATTATTATTATTATATATATATATATATATATATATATATATATATATATATATATATATATATATACATATATATATATACATCTATATATATATATATATATATATATATATATATATATATATATATATATATATATATATATATATACATATATATATATATATATATATATATATATATATATATATATATATATATATATATATACATATTACTAGCCCTGCTACAACCCGAGTTGGAAAAGGAAGATACTATAATCCCAAAGGCTCATAAATGGAAAAATCCTCCAGTGAGGAAAGGAAATAAGGAAATAATTAAATGATGAAAACTATTTAACAATACATCATTCTACAAACGGTAGCAACGTCAAAACAGATATGTCATATATATAATATAAAAAAAGACTTATGTCTGCCTGTTCAACATAAAAACATTTGCTGCAACTTTGAACTTTTGAAGTTCTATTGATTCAACTGCCCGATTAGAAAGATCATTCCACAACCTGGTCACAGCAGGAATAAAACTTCTAGAATACTCTAGATTGAGAAGGCCTGGTTATCAGAATTAACTGCCGGCCTAGTATTACGAACAGGATGGAATTTTCCTGGAAGATCTGAATGTAAATGATGGTGAGAATTTGTTTGTGTCCAACAAATTAAGATGAAAATCAGCAGCTGAAGACCAGACAGGAGAACAATTTTCAAAACAAGGTGGAATAAAAGAATTGAAACACTTCTTCAGATTAGATTGATGACCAAAAGTCTGTAAAGTCTTCTCAATAAGCCAATTTGTTGTACAATTGAAGAAGACAGAGACCTAATGTGTTTCACAAAAGTAAATTTTGTGTGGAGAATCACACCTAAAATTTTAAAAGAGTTATACTAAGTTAAAGAAACATTATCAATACTGGGATCCGGATGTTGACGAGCCACTATCCTTGACATACTTAAGATCATACTTTGCGTTTTGTTAGGATTCAAATTCATACCCGATAATTTGCACCATCCACTAATTTTAGCTATATCTCCATTAAGGTGTACCAACCGTGTGTCACATGATCGTACATAAATTATTTTTTATATATTATGCTTGTATCTGCGCTCTTCCCTCGCACTAAAAACAACCAGAATAAACATGTCTGCGTGTTTCCTCTCTAACATTGTCTGTCTCCCGAACATGTAATTTCCTGTTGCCTTGAGGTTTTGTATATAAATGAGAGTGTTCTTTAATAAAGAAACTCAGTTGATTGCATCCTGCCTTTGAGTCATAACCTTTCTCTCGGCCGTCACATTGGTGACCCCGGAAGTCGATTTGCTCCCACCGCCTTCCACCCCCCCCCCCCCTCGCCCCTACATCGTTGGTACTATGGCGGACTCTACGTAAGTTATTGCTGCGACTCCCATATTGAAACTTTCGTCATTCACCAGCAGAGAGGCGTTTGCTTGGTTTCAGCGCGCAGATGTCCAGTTTCGCATCAACGGCGTGACTCGCTCAACCACCAAATCAGATTATGTTCTCGCGGCGATACCCGAGGACACCTTCCCAGAAATATCCGACTGGCTTTGTGAACAAGAATCACCCCAATAGCGTATGACGCCCTCAATACATACCTTCTGAAGTAGTACTCGCCATCGCCAGCCGCCCGTATAGCAAAGCTTTTTAAGCTCTCTCAACAACCGTTGGGGGACCAAAGGGCTTCGCTTGCCCTCAGGGAAATGACCAGTATGGCTCGCCTTCAACCTGCCGCAGACTGCTCTCCTCGTGAGGTGAACCTACTTTGTGCCCTTTGGATACGCCATTTACCCGGACCTATACGCGCTGCCATACCCGATGTCGATAGTTTACCCATAAAGGACTTGATGACCAAAGCCGATGCCCTTATGGACACCCACTTCAAGACCTCCATCAACGCCTCCACCCCAGACGAAGAGGATGCTTATTCAACGTCAACCGAAGCTAATATGAATGCCGTAGGACATACACGCCTACCCCGTGACGTGCCGAAGCGGCAACAAAGCCACCCACCACCCACCAATCGCTCGCGCCCCAACAAACGACTTCTGCAGCCACTTACTACCTCCCCTCCACCGCAGTTTTGCTACTACCACTTCAGATTCGGGCCAACCGCGAAGAAATGTGCCGAGGATTGTCGGAGGCCAAAAAACGTGTAAGTAGGCCATCGCTCGTGGCGGTGGCCTCCTGTGTTTCTAATCATTTCTTTTTACATGATGAAGGAACGTGCGTGCAATATTTGGTAGACACGGGTGCTTGTCATTCTCTTTTGCCAAGGAAACTCTTCAAGACACGACGTGGTCTGCCTACATCTGCCGACGTTCGCTTGTTAGCTGCCAACGGATCTGTGATACCCACCTACGGTTACGAGAACCTCACATTATCGTTCGGAAACGGTAAATTCAATTGGAAGTTTGTCGTTGCTGACGTCACAATGCCAATCCTCGGTGCGGATTTCCTCTCTCATTTCCACCTTCTGGTCGATGTCTCCCACCGACGATTGGTCAACGCAGACTTGTACTTGTCGACACATCTTCAACCCGCCCCCTCTAACCTCGCTCTCCACATCAGCGCACCCACGGATGATTACGCACACCTCCTCATGTCATACCCGGAAGTTTTCCGTCCAGACCTTCGCCAAACGCCCACGGTTCCTGCCACGCACGGTATTTATCACCATATCAAGACGACGGGACCCCCAGTGTTTGCAAAATTCAGACGTCTGGCACCGGAATGATTGGCAGCCGCTTAACAGACGTTGGCCAAAATGGAGGGAATGGGCCTTTGCCAAAAGGCCTCCAGCCCATGGTCGTCACCCTTACACATCGTTCTGAAGAAAGACGGCTCCCTCCGTCCGTGCGGGGATTACAGGCGCCTGAACATGCAAACAGAACCGGATCACTACCCCCTCCCAAACATTGCCGACGTGACCTCCTACCTGCACAAAGCAAAGGTTTTCTCTACGCTCGATCTTCTGGAGGGGTATTATCAGGTGCCTATGAACCCAGAGGACATCCCCAAGACTGCCATCACCACTCCGTTTGGTACATACACCTTCAATTACTCCTGTTTTGGCCTTCGTAATGCTGGGGCCACATTTCCACGTCTCATGGATGGCATCTTAGGGGACCTCCCTTTCTGTGTATGTTTTGTGGACGACATACTTGTGTTCTCCTCATCAAAAGAGGAACATGTCCGTCACCTGCGCATCGTGCTCGACCACCTGCAACAAAACGGCCTTGTAGTTCGGTACGACAAGTGTACCTTTGGCGCCAATGAAGTGTCGTTCTTAGGGCACCGCATCACTCCTGAAGGAGTCCATCCCCTCCCTGAGAAGGTAGCAGCCGTTCTGAACTTCCCCGTGCCCTCGACCGTCAAAGCTCTGCAGGAGTTCTTGGGCATGATCAACTATTATCACCGTTTTCTGCCAGCCATTGACGCCACTCTTGCTCCCCTCTACGCCTTCCTCAAGGGCAAGCCAAAGGACCTGAAGTGGGGTCCCCTTCAAGAAGCAGCCTTCTGCAATGCAAAGAAGGCCCTATCAACTGCTGCGGCTCTCACTTTTCCTATCCCACATGCCCCTCTCCTTCTCTCCACCGATGCCAGCGACATCGCTATTGGTGCAGTACTTGAGCAGGTGGTCAACGGCTCGCCACGCCCATTGGCCTTCTTCAGCAGAAAACTGTCCAAGGCAGAATCGGGCTATTCTACCTTCGATCGAGAATTGCTGGCGGTGCACTTGGCTCTCCGTCACTTTCGTCATTTCTTAGACGGTACGCCCTTCGTCATTCGCACAGACCACATGCCTCTGGTGCACGCCTTTACTCGACAGTCTGATGCCTGGTCCGCCCGTCAACGTCGACATCTCTCCGGCGTGGCTGAATACAATTGCACCCTTCAATACCTCCCTGGGAAAATGAATCCCGTTGCCGATGCCCTGTCAAGAAACACGTTGGCTGCCGTTCAACTGGGATTGGATTAGAATGCCCTGGCTGAAGCCCAACGACAGGATCCAGAATATCAAGCATGTAGGGAAGACTTCCCCCTCGACGACTCCAACACCACCCTCCTCTGTGACGTCGATACTGGCAGACCACGACCTTTGATTCATGCTCCCATGCGCCGACAGGTGTTTGATTTCATTCACGGCCTTTCACATCCCTCGTGCCGTTCTACTGCACAGCTGCTGAAGTCAAAGTTCATTTGGCACAGCATTTTTAAGGATGCTAAGGATTGGGTCCACGCCTGTACTTCTTGCCAAACTTCCAAAGTACATTGACACACGGATTCAGGAGTGGGCACCTTTCCTCAACCTCAGCATCGTTTCACACACATTCACGTCGACGTTGTAGGCCCCCTACCCACATCACAAGGACATCGTTACCTGTTTACCATCATTGACCGCTCCACCCGTTGGCTTGAAGCCAATCCCATGGAAACTGCAACGTCCGCCTCATGTACATCTGCCTTACTCTCTGGATGGATTGCAAGATATGGTATCCCTGAGCATATTACTTCTGACAGGAGAACCACTTTCACCTCTCAATTGTGGACATCATTAGCGAATCTCCTGGCCATCACCCTACATCAGACAACGGCCTAAAACCCCACTGCCAATGGAATGGTTGAACGTTTTCATTGCACCCTCAAAGCAGCTTTGATGTCCCGCTGCAAGGATTCAAACTGGTTTACTCAGCTTCCCTGGGTCCTCCTGGGACTAAGGACCACTCCTAAAGACGCCCTCGACGTCTCGGCAGCTGAAATGGTGTATGGCGACCCTTTGGTCGTCCCTGCCGAATTTTTTCCTTCTACAACCTCCTCCGATGACCTCCAGCGCATACGTCACGTCGTGGGAAAATTTACTCCATGCCACCAGACTTACAAGCCCCCAGCGAAGCATCACATACCATTAGACTTGCACTTTGCAACGCACGTCTTCCTGCGCAACGACACTACCAAGCCACCGCTAATGCCCCCCTTACACGGGCCCTTTCCTTGAGATCTGACGCAGTCCGAAAGCATTCCTACTAAACATTCGTGGCAAAGAAGACTGGGTCTCAATTGATCGTCTAAAACCTGCTTATCTACTGCCAGATGACCCGCCTACAGTTCGCCTCTCTAGATCAGGGTGCCCTATTTAACATGTACAGTATGTAATTTTTAGGGGGGGAGCCATGTATCAACCGTGTGTCACACGATCGTACATAAATTATTTTGTATATATTATGCTTGTATCTGCGCTCTTCCCTCGCACTAAAAAGAACCAGAATAAACATGTCTGCGTGTTTCCTCTCTAACATTGTCTGCCTCTCGAACATGTAATTTCCTGTTGCCTTGAGGTTTTGTATATAAAGGAGAGTGTTCTTTAATAAAGTTACTCAGTTGATTGCATCCTGCCTTTGAGTCATAACCTTTCTCTCGGCCGTCACAAAGTGATTCAGCAACCCCAAATCTATATTCAGGGAATGGAATAGATGCAAAGAGAGTTGCATCATCTGCAGGCGTATTCTAGACCAAACCACCTGTCATGTGTACATAGTATGAAAAGTAATAGGCCAAGAACAGTACCTTGTGAAACACCAGATATCACATTCCTATACTCTCTATGGTGCCAATAAACAACAACTCCTTGAGATCTATTACATAAAAAAAAAATCCATAATAATGTCGAGAAACGACCCACCAACTCCCAACAGTTTGAGTTTTAAAACAAGTGCCTCATGGTTAACATGGTCAAAGGCAGCAATAAAGTCGAGACCAATCATACGAACGTCCTAAACATAATCAAGGGATTTCTATACAGCAATAGATATTGTAATAAGGGCATCGCATGCTCCAAGGCCTTCACGAAAACCAAATTGCAAACTAAGGAATATATGCAAACCTATTAACACGTTTGGCCAGAAGACGTTCAAAATCTTTAGATAATATTAGAGTTATGGAAATTGGGCAGCAATCAGTTGGACTTGAAGACCACAAACACATTTACATAGAAGAGTAACATTACCAATTCTTCGACGAGTGCTAAAAGCTTATCTCCTTCCTAACCTGCGCAAAATAACAGATAACTTTGTAGCTAAGAAATCTGTAGGCTTTATAAAAAAAACAATGGAAAATACTATTTGGGTGTACACTTCCATTATCATCACGATCCATCAACAGAGCTTTAATTTCACCAGATCAAAAAGCTTAACCAGTTAGTTTACCTTCAGGGGAACAGGAGTGAGGAAGTTCAAGTTTTTCCTTTCTCTGTTTACTGTCATAAACATCAGCCAAACGGGTTGCCTTTTCCATTGGACAGTGAGTGACTGAGCCATCTGGTTGAGGTAATGGAGGAACTGTTGCATCTACACCAAAGAGAGCAGATTTAAGGGTAGACCACCATTTATGTTACCGAGTTATGCCAGAAAGGGTTTCTTTTATGGTTAAATTGTACTCATTTTCAGTTGAAGCGTAAACTGTCTGAGCAAAAGTTCTAAGCTGAGTATTGTTACTACAGGTGAAATCTGATCTGTAACCCTTCCAAAGATGATAGGACTCCTGCTTCTCAAAAAAGCACGTCTACAACCATCAATAAACCATGGTTTGTCCTTCACTTGGTACCTATGCTAACGAGAAGGGATATGCTTATCAATTTTGTTGACTAGATTTTCATTCGAATGGAATACAGGATCAACAACACTATATGATTGTGACAAATTCAAGCAATAAAGATCACACACACACACACACACACACACACACACATATATATATATATATATATATATATATATATATATATATATATATATATATATATATATATATATATATATATATATATACATATGCTTGTATATGCGTGTCTGTGTGTATGTATTTGTTAGCACGTGTACCTCGATATATACTTGTGTTTTTAATCATTACTGTAATTGGTGAGAGACCCCTGAGTTTCTTCAAGAAAATTTATAGTGTGCAGTTTGCTTGTATTTTGGTAATGGACCCGCAGAATAGAAGGGCAATTAGGCCAGTCCCATGATTACTCAACACCATACAAAAATGGCAAAAACTCTGAGCACCCATAATTCAGTTTATTCCTGAAATGGAAATGGACATCCTTAGACCGGGCGTCTACCTCCGAATGCAGTCAACTCTAAATAGGGGTAAGGTTATTCGACTTAGAGGATACAGCTAATCCTTATGGCGGTAATGGAAAACCTCGTTCGATAGCTGTAAATATCTCTAAGCCTACCATCCTTAGAAATTCATTATCAACTGTGTAAATATAAACTAAGATATTATTTCCAATAAATACCCCATCTAAAGATCTACTTATAGTTATTTAAAAGGAATTCTATATTGATCTTATTGTTCAGGAAAGCTTTCATTTTTGTAAATATTTTAAAACGTCCAAGTAAGAAAAAAAGGGTGTTATATCCAATAAATGGAATAGGTAGACTTTTATTTTAATGTTATATGATATAAATAAAATTTATAGTTAGGTTCTACGTTACAAAAAGAAAAGTGACAAAAAAAACAATTGTAATTTAAAAAAAATATATCCATATTTTCTAGAATATCATGTTTTCAGTACCGAATATAGGGTGTTTCATTTTCAAGTGAAGATAACTTACAAAATATTGAAGCGAATGACTTCTCAACGTTATAACGTTTGCTAATTTTTACAAAATAATGATGGATATTCATTCAACAATATATATATATATATATATATATATATATATATATATATATATATATATATATATATATATATATATATATATATATATATATATATATATATATATATATATATATATATATATTTATATATATATATATATATATATATATATATATATATATATATATATATATATATATATATATATATATATATATATATATATATATCTTTGGGCTCAAGCCATGTCGTGCTGATGGAAGTTCCTTCATTAGTAGCTTCCTAAGTTATATGTGACTACAGTGATATATCCCAGACAATTTACCGAAGGTACCCAGAATTCTAACTCCTGGACCGAATATCACTTAAAATTTTAAGAAGGGATATCGCGTAAGGACGTAATGGCACACCTCATAGCAATCTGCACCCCAGATAGAGTTTTACGTTCGAGGAGGTGTGGCAAAAATAAAAGGGGGGCCCTTCAAAGGCCATCCCCGTTCCCTACTACTATCGATAGTACAACAGCGCCATCCCTACGATAGTGGCCATTCCTTGTAACATTGAGCATAGGCTGTTACAGATACAGTACTACGGGAGGGAAACTGTAGATCTCTTCTATAGAAGAGATGGGTGGGTCCATTAGGACGACATGGCTATCTCACCCAAATATAGATTTTTTGCTTCGCTCAAAATCCGTTTTTTGGGCTCAAGCCATGTCGTGCTGATGGAAGCATACCAGAGCATTAATGTATCTGTGGATTTTCCATCAGTGCCTAAACCTTATATCAACCTTTTCAATGGTCATACTGACCATATGAGACTAGTGACATTACCGTTATGTCATCATCACTAAACATAAACAATGTTAGTGTTTCCTGCCTCCTACAGGAAAGAGTCATCTAGACAGTTAAAAAGGGATTTCAAGGTTAACATAAATAGTATGACCAAACTTAAGTACACACTGAATATACAAATAGTCTCAAGTAGTATATTTGGCCAAAAAGACATCAGTGTCTCTTATGTCTAACCTTAGATGCATACAAATATGTGAAGGATGCATTCTAGGTAGATAAAAAGTCTGGCATGTATAGATACAATTGTCTGGCGAAGATGGACGCACTACATTCTAATAGACATTTATTTCTAATAAATGACTACAAGAGATGGTTAGCAAAACGAATGTAGTCTGACAATGGGATTATACCTGAAACAAGTACAGGAATCGTATTTATTTCTTGAAGGAATGAAGACAAGAAATGCCATTCTCAGATTGAAGAAAAGGTAAAAGATAACCACTCTTCATAATACCTGTACTGGTTACTTTTAACTGCAATATGTATTTCGTACACCGGCACTAGAGCTATCTGTATAATTCCACACCTGGGATTTTAGAACAGAGCTACTGTTACTACGTTAACACTTAAATAAAAGAAGACATACTTAAAAAGGATGACTTCATCTTCCCTTAATTGACAGTCCCAGTCAATTATCTGTTCATCGTAGAATAAACGGCAGAGTAAAAAAGTTACCTGATGTCACCACATATTGCTTCAGATCATGGACTAACAAGCATAGTGTTTGTAGAACACCCTGGATGATTCTTATCCAGTGTATGTCCGAGGACAAGTGAGGACCCAAACCAAAAATAGTGTATCACAAAAATTAGGGGGCAGGTTTTAATACACTACCTGCCGCCACTACAAAGTGTTTCAGTTCATGCACTTGTTTTGCGTAGTATTTTTAAAACACTCTGGATGATTTCCATCCAGTGTATGAACGAAGGCGCTCAAAGTCCATATACTGAAAGAAGTTCAGTGATGAAGCAATCTTTCTCAGATCATGACCTGCGGGAGTACTGTCCGGATCCGCTCTACGAATAAAGTAGGTGAGCTTTGCCCTTAGTTGATTTAGAAATAAATTTGATCCCGAAGTTTCTCCTCTAAAGAGCTGTCCTCCCATGAAGTCTGAAGTTCTACAAAGATAGACCTTTAGACACTCTACAGGACATAGAGAGACATCTTCCTTCAGAGGACAGATTCTCCAGGGACCCCACCTCTTAGTGGGTAGCTCGTTTTTAGCGAGAAAAGATGGATCAGGAAAGAGATTCAGTTCTCCTAAATCTGTGAACTAAATGTGGCCCTCATCTCTCGATAGAGCCACTATTTCACTAAGCCTAGCCCCAGAAGCTATTGCGAACAGGAAAATAGCCTTTTGGGTTAGATCCTTAAGAGAACAATCTTCATTGTTCACCGATGAGGCATAATGTAAGACCTTGTCCAAAGACCAAGAGATGGGCTTTGGTGGTGCTGCAGGCCTAAGTCTAGCACATGCTTTCGGAATCTTGTTAAAGATTTCATTTGCCAGATCCACTTGGAAGGCATATAGGAGAGGTCTAGTCAAGGCCGATTTGCACGTATTTATCGTATTGGCCGCCAACCCCTGGCTATGAAGGTGGACAAAGAAGGACAGACAGAAGTTCATAGAAATTTCTTTCGGACCATTTTATTTAACAAACTCCACCCACTTCTTCCAGGGAGACTCATACTGTCTTCTAGTAGACTTAGACTTGTATTCTTCTAAGAATTCTATATTGCCTTCTGAGATCCCAAACCTCTTTCTAACCGCTAGGGCAAGAAATTCGTGAAATGAGTGGTTTGGGTTCTCCGTGATAAACCTAAGGCAGTTTATTTTTGAATCTTCAGAAATATAGCTAGGATCGGAACTAGGACCAGCCTCATCTAGTCTATCAGCCTCATTAGAGGGTCCTCGTAAGGGGCTATTTAACAAGGAACTTTCTTGAAAATGCTCGTGAGGAAAAGATCGAGCTGCAGTTCCGGGACTTGTTCCCATCTGGGATGGAATATGTCTGCGTCCATGGACCATTCCAGCTCTATCTCCTTGGATTGAGATAGAGAATCCACCGTCACCTTGTGGATCAGTTGTTAGTGAACTGCTGATAGGTGCCATTCCTTTAAGAAAGGGATGGGTAACTTCACCAGAACTGAACGAGATGTTCAATTGTGAAGTCATATTTGATCTCTTCAAGCATTTGATGCGTGTTTTCTCCAGACCCTTAACGCATCCTTCCGATGTGCTCATTGTACAAGCTCTGTCAGAATTGCGAACCAGGGAAAGTCTAGCTTTTTCCCTTGTTAGCGTATCGGGAATCTGATCGATCAGCTGAGTCTCTTGACGGACCTTGTGAGCCCCTTCTAAATCCCCAAGAGGAAATTGAGTTGATGTGACTTAATGCTTCGATGGTTTCTTAGCCATTGAAACTACAGATCTGGAGAAAGTCGAGACTTCTAGAGGCAAATCTTGCATCTGCGATGTCCCGGGAACCGGGTCATCTATATGAAGATACATAGGACTGTGAGCCTGATACGTATCTATTCTAGGATGAATATTACTCTTCATGACATGAATCCTAGATAGGAGGAAGGGGGGTGGTTGGCTGAAAGGTTCCGGAGGACACCTTTCAGGTCTGGTAAGACTACGAACACCCTTAATTGGAACAAGGTCCATATGTTTAGAAGGATTAACATTCGGAACTTGTAGTTTACCAAAAACTTGTTGAGTGGCAACAGGTTCAGAATGACTCGGAGATTTCTCGAGTCCTTCTCGTGAACAGAAAATGGCCTTCCCTGGAACTCGACGAGCCATAGCTTTCTTACTACCTGTATGCTCTACAGCTCTCAGGTATACTCCTCCAGGAGGGTTTTGAACTGTAGGAGAAGGTAAGACGACGAAAGTAGGGACATTTTTGTTTCCCACCAATGGCTCATTTCGAATAGGCTCTGGACCAAAGGATCGAAGGTCCTGCGATCCTGAGGGAAAGTTCCTCCTAGCCGAAGCGTCTTTATGCTTCGAATAATCAGCAGGTTTAGACTTTTAACCATTTGCCTGTAGCATTGTGGTCACTGGAATATTTCCAGTAATTTTGATCTTCTTTTTAGGTTGGGGACCCACAACCACAGAAGATTTTCTCTTTGAGGGAATGCCCCATTTCCGGAGAAGACTTATGTTCTCCATGGAGGCATTCTTCACTACATCCTTAATGACTTCTTGTGGGAAGAGATCTTTACCCCAGATGGTGGAAGATATTAGCTTCCTTGTTTCGTGTTTCACTGTTGCAGCAGCGAACACAAACTTTCTACATGCTCTCTTAGCCTTCACAAAGGCGTATAGGTCCTTTACCAAGGTAGCCATATGCATTTTGGCTATGACCATGAGCATGCCTGGGGTGTTTTCGTAGGTTGAACACAACTCTATGTAGTTTTGTAGAGAAAGGGATGCCGCAAGTCTCTTCTTTGACTCGAGTTCATTAAACAAGAGCAAATCGGACAAAATTGGGAGACATACATTGAATTGTCGACTTGCGACATCCTTGTCTAATTTTCCTACCGAGAATGTCAAATGGACGTCCTTCCAATCCTTTTCCTTACCGGGAAAGGCTGGTGACGAAGGTTTACACTCATCGAGTGTAGGACATGGTTCACCTGCCTCTACAGCTTTGGTAACCGAAGTAAATGCCTTCCCCATAAAGGGGAAAGCGAGTGAAGTAGGAGCAAGAAAGGAAGGGTGTCTGTTATTCAGTGAGAAGACCTTTGTCTCTGAATAACCCGCCCTCTTCAGATTACCTGAAAGGATAGTCTGTACTTACCATGGTCAAGAATCATGACCTCCTTTTGTTGCGTTCCTTTTCCTGACTTTGGTTCATACAACAGTCGAACCCAACAATTAGGGAAAGCATCAAAGCTTGGCCAAAATTGGATTTTGTCCAAAGGAACAGCACCTACTTTCTCTGAGATGTAGAGATTGCCATTTGAAATCGACATCTGCTCCGCAAACCTCCAGGGATTGGTTACGGAGCCTGTAGGAAGGTCTTGATTCATGGGTCGTTTGACTGACCCGTGGGAAGCAGCCAGAGAGGCTTTACAAGGTTCTATCTTGTGTTTTACTTCCTGCTTTTTGCTTTGTTTACCAAAGCTCTCTATCTGATTCTTCAGTTGGATACATAACTGTACCACATTATCCAATAGAGAGGTAGAAGACGAAGATGTTGACATCGGTGGCTCTTTAGCCGGCATAGGCGGAGGAAAGTCCGACACAACATATTTCTCTTCTACCTTAGGGCACTTCTTGCCCTTGATCCCAAAGGTTTTTTCGCCATCAGGGGATGTAGTTGGCTGCTGAGGCCCCACTATTTCCTCACTTAGCTTTGGAAATAATAGCTTACGCATCCTATCATTAGGTAGGAAAGGGCCCGGAGAGATCTTTCGGAAGCCTCTCACCCAGTTACGTAACTTATACTGAGCTATATCCCTAGACTCTGTAGACTTGGGATTATCAAAACCTTCGGACATCAATGTCCGACATATAATGCAACCCTGTGGGTTCCAATAATGTAGGGATCCGGAAATAATATTTCAGGGGGCATGCAACCTGCAAGTATTATGACCGTAAAAGTCCTTACTCTTGGCTTTGCAGGGGACTGCAGCACAAGATATCTGGTGTTCCTCCTGTATAGAAAGGAGAACCAAATAAGTATACAAGGGATTATTACACTGATAATCAACATGTAAATGTCATCTACAACAGAATAGCTTAGGATAGTAAGCTATAAAGGGATAGTAGGAGATACATACTTGTGTATCCCCGCGAGCAAATGCTGCTACCTCCCCTCAGTATTAACTACAAGGAGCTTTCTCTTTTGAGAAAATCCAAGTAGAAGGGTTCTTACCCCTAGGGGTAGAGAAGTATCAAGTAACTGTCCCAAAAAATGTTAACACTGTGGGGTCAGAATGGCTGATTCTAAATCAGACTATTGAAGAAAATATTCCTTCAATATATAAGCGGTATCAGCAGAAAAACTCGCTGAAGGGTACCCAAGGTATGCTAGAAAATACTGCTGTATCATGGTACTGTAGTTTTTTAAATGCAGTAAGTCTATATTGCTAATTATCGATTACTGTACCTATGTATAGTAATCTAGTCATTATGCTGCCTACCAGGCAGCATAAGACAGAAGGGTCCATCCAGCATAAGGCCAGATGGACTAGAAAATTAAAGACATATATTAGTATATCCGACTCAGGTCACTTGCTGTAGTCTTCCTACTATATTAACTTATAGAGTTTCCTGATCAAGGAGACTCAAGAAAAGGCTGTACCTTTTAAGGGTTAGGAGTGTATAACTCTTGCCTTGAAGTATTTATTATTGTAGGGTAATCCTAAACTGATTTCCAATCAGGATATTGAAGATATCATATTCATTCAATGTAGGATTAGGTTCAGCAAATGCCCGAGCTGGATATCCAAAGTATATTGGAAATAACTACTAGCACAAGAAATATAGTAGTTTTCTATCTACAGTATATACTATACTGAGATATACTGGCTATCTGTATCACCTATACAGTAGTTGATCCGGCATGATGCCGGTCTAGTTAGGACTTGCCGGCATACCTGGCAGAACTAGCGAGACAGAGAGAGAGACAGTATGGAAAAAAAGGGCTATCCTTTACTGTATATGTATACAGTAATTAATGAGGTAAAACTCTAATAAACTGCCTTTTTTCCGAAAGAAGGTTCTAATAGAAGGGGAGAATGTAACATTCAGGCTCCTAAATAGCTACAGTACTGTTGCCGGCAACCTGCTGACAGTACGAGTACAGTCTGCTCGCTGCCTACCGAGTCAGCACTGAGCTTGCCGGCAGCACACAGGCAACAGAACCTATAGCAACAGTCCAAGGGAGGACTGAAGAACCTTGGGGACAGAAGGGACTACCCACTCACGGCCATCTTGGACGTAACTGCCAGCTATGCCGGCAGCTAGCGAATGTGCCGTCAGCCACCAGCCATGTTGGCAGCCGGCGGCAATGTCGGCAACCGCCGGCAACGTCGGGAGTCACCGGCAACATAGGCAGCCGCCGGCAATGTCGGCAGTCACCGACAGTCCATGACTGCTAGCAGCCAACTTGGTTGCCGGCCAGGCCGGCAAAGGGCTATCATGCCGTCAGCCACCGGCAACGTCTTCAGTCGCTGGCAACGTTGGCAGCCGCCGGCAATGTCGGCAGTCGCCGACAGTCCATGACTGCCGGCAGCCATCTTGGTTGCCGGCCAGGCCGGCAAATGGCTACCATGCCGTCAGCCGCCGGCAACATCGGCAGCCGCCGTCAATGTCGTCAGCCGCCGACAATCCATGACTGCCGTCAGCCACCTTGGTTGCCGGCCAGGCCGGCGGCAGTAGTGCTGCCGCCATCCAAGAAAGGAGAGGGAGTCTGGCTGGCTCCAGCACTCTACTGCAATGGTAAGGTTGCAGGATGTCAGCTTAAAAAGACAATGGATCAGCCATCAAAGAGGATAGAGGGGTAGGGGAAAAGGGTCCTGTAACCTCTGTGAAAGGAACTGATACACTTGTCAGTCCTACCACCTATAAAAGGAAGTCTGTTTCTGTATCGGTATCGACAGAATCCAGGTACCAGGAGAGACTCCGTTCTCCAACCCAGAGACTGCCGACACAGTTAAGGGGGTGGCAGCACTGCCGCCTCCTCTCAACAAGGGAGAAACAGGGTTACAGTGCCATGATATCCTAGGCTAAAAGAAATTACTCTTAGCCCATGGAACCGTGGCACAGGACTAGTCTTTTAGTCACAAGGAGAAGATGGTATACTACCATAACTCTAATGCGACTATGGAGGGCTAACCTCCATTGTCGGCAACCTTGTCGGCAGGGGAAAAAGGTATCCTACAACCAACTCACCCTGCCGGCAGGTCGTCGGCATAAGAATAAATACTCTGAGATTCTGACTAAATCCCAAAACCTGCTGGTATATCCACAACCAAAGGTTAAGGGAATAGGCAGAAACCAAACCCCAGATTAGTCATGTCTGATTAAAATTCAGGCACGGCTACTAGGGATGTAGCCTGAGGCTACACTCAGAGGGAAAGGGATTACCCTTAAGTCTCCAAAG
>NC_090748.1:23855807-23865807 GCF_036898095.1 Palaemon carinicauda | reverse complement strand
CGGGATACTATAAAATGGAGACAACGACAGAATTTGATTGTTTTCGAGGAAATAAGGATAATTACAAGGTAAACCATTCTAAGTATTCCAGTATTGTCAGCAAGGTCAAAAGAAAAGCCAGGAATGACTGGAGAGAGTATTTCGACAATAAAGAAGATAAGGCAGAAAAAGCTATGAATTCCGGGAGTGGCTATGGTGTGAGAATTGTTTGGAGAACTATTAATTATATCTCGACTAGGGCAGTGAAGAAGAAGCATATACCCATCCAAAAATAAAAGAGAGATGGCCCCATCATAGCAACAGAAAATACAGAAAGGCAACGTTGGATGGTCCACTTTAGTGAGGTTATGAATAAGACATATGAAGGGAATAATTTGATTGATATACTTGAACTTGATGAAGACCTTGATGCACCCATGAATGAATTCAGTGTGTTTAAAGTCAAAGCTATCCTCAAAAATCTAGAGATGGAAAGCCCCTAGATACGATGGAATGACTGCCAAGATGATACTGGCCTAAAATGAAGTGACTCCCAGAATACTTACGAGATTATTTTGTAAAATGTGGCATGAAGAGACAAAACTTGATGAATGACAGTTAGGAGTGTTGGTGAAAAAAGCTAGAAACGGAGACCTGACTGATTGCAATAATTACAAAGCCATAATGCTTACATCAGTTGTTATGAAAATATATAGTATGCTTATTCTTGAGAGACTGGACAGAAATATTGATGAAAAGCTGAGATATGAACAAGCAGGATTTAGAAAAGGTAGAGGTTGCACTGACCCATTTTTTAGACATGTTATACAGCAATGGGTAGAAAAAAAGAATTCCCTTTTGATGGTATTGGTGGACTATGAAAAAGCCTTTGATAGTGTGCACCGGCCAATTTTCTAGAGAAACCTGAATTATTATGGAATTCCTCTTAAATACGCACATTTGATAAGTTTGTTCTTAAGCATAGCAAGTGCAAATTTGATGTCAATGGAGTTTTATCAAGAGAGTTTTTAGTGAACAGCGGAGTATTCCAATGGAATATGTTGTCCCCTATGTTGTTTATCATCTTCATGGACTTTGTAATGTGTAGAACAGTCAGAGATGATGGATAAGGATTGGACTGGATTGGTGGTAGGAATTTAGCAGACCCGAAGTATGCTGATGATGCTTTCCTTCTTAGCAGAAAACCACAGGATTTGCAATGCTTGCTTACCCGAATGCATGAAATATTACACGTGATGGGGCTGAAGATGAATAAAAGAAAGACAGAGATGAAGAGAACCAAGGATGCAATGGAAGATTAAATATCATTGGAAGGAGAAAGGATTAATGAGGTTGAATCATTTAAGTATTTAGGAACCACGATCTCCAATACAGGGTCTTTATAATTAGATTTTAGTGAAATATTGGAAAAGCAAACCAAACAAAGGCTAGTTTGTGTGAAATTTGGAAATCAAATCTCCTAAAATTTCATAAAAAAAATCGAGACTATATATCAGTTTAGTGAGATCGGTGTTACTCTATGGGCATGAGTCAAGGTATGACAATGAAACATTCTCTAATAGATTTAGTAGATTTAAGAATGAAGCCCTCAAAATGATATTGGGAGTTAAATATCAGGACAGGGTTAAAGATAAAACTATAAGATATATTACTCGAGTACCATATTGGGATGAGATCATGATGAGGGGTAGAAGGAGATGGTTTGGTCATGCTCTTCGCACTCCCAAAGATAGATTAGTTCACCAAACATTTAACTGGGCTCCAAAAGGCACTGGAAGAAATGGAAGACCCAGGCATACATGGCTTAGGATTTTAAACCGCGAAGTAGGAGATGATGAGTGAATAAGACAACAAAAGAATAAGACACTCTAATATGTAGAAAAAATAAATGGATGTGAACAGGATATATATTGGGAGGGATATAATGTATGGACATAAAGAATAACAAAATGTATCACTACACACAAAGAAGCCAGAGAAGGTGGAGAAGACGATGGATTAACAGGAGTAAAAGGACATAGTGAGGCCTTCGTCCTCATACAAACTAGATTCAGTTGATTTTATTGATGACAATAATATATATATATATATATATATATATATATATATATATATATATATATATATATATATATATATATATATATATACATATATATCTATACATATATATATATATATATATATATATATATATATATGTATAAATATAAAAATATATATATATATATATATATATATATATATATATATATATATATATATATATATATATACTGTATATATATATATGTATATATATATATATATATATATATATATATATTTAAATATTTATATATGCATATATACAATATATATATATATATATATATATATATATATATATATATATATATATATATATATATATATATATATATATATATATATATATATATATATATATATATATATATATATATATATTGTATATATGCATATATAAATATATATATATATATATGAATATATATATATATATATATATATATATATATATATATTGTATATATGCATATATAAATATATATATATATATATATATATATATATATATATATATATATATATATATGAATAAATACATATATATATATATATATATATATATATATATATATATATATATATATATATTTATATATATATACACATATATATATATATATATATATATATATATATATATATATATATATATATATATATATATATATATATATATATATATATATATATATATATATATATATATATATATATATATATATGTATATATATGTATATATATAAATATATATATATATATATATATATATATATATATATATATATATATATATATATATATATATATAGATATAGATAGATAGATACATACATACATACATACATACATACATAGGGATATATATATATATATATATATATATATATATATATATATATATATATATATATATATATTATATACTAAGCTACAACCGTAACTGATAAAGCAGGATGCTATAACACCAGGGTCCCCAACAGGGAAAAAGCCCAGTAAGGAAAGGAAAGATGGAAAAGTAAATATCTCACGAACAGAATATATATAAATATATATATATATATATATATATATATATATATATATATATATATGATAAATTTTGCACATTTTTTACGTGTTTTTCATATTCAAATGAGCCATATATATTTTTGATACATTAATGTCTGGATTCTCTTAACGACCTCGGGATCAGAGCCCCAGGCGAAATCACACAAAGACAAGAGCTTGGCTCCGGCCGGGAATCGAATCCTGGTCGGCAAGCTTGTACAGACAGTGAATAACCCACTTGGCCACGAAGAAAGATAAAAGTCAATGACAATTCTTCTGTACTTATACCTGTCGAATTCAGGTATTTTTTACTTAGAATTGAAATCAACCCATCTTCACCATCGTAGCTAATTGGTAGTTTGTTACTTGGCATTCAATTAATGATAAATTTTGCACATTTTTACGTGTTTTTCATATTCAAATAAGCCATATATATTTTTGATACATTAATGTCTGGATTCTCTTAACGACCTCGGGATCAGAGCCCCAGGCGAAATCACACAAAGACAAGAGCTTGGCTCCGGCTGGGAATCGAACCCTGGTCGGCAAGCTTGTACAGACAGTGACTAACCCACTTGGCCACGAAGAAAGATAAAAATCAATGACAATTCTTCTGTACTTATACATGTCGAATTCAGGTATTTTTTACTTAGAATTGAAATCAACCCATCTTCACCATCGTAGCTAATTGGTAGTTTGTTACTTGGCATTCAATTAATGATAAATTTTGCAAATTTTTACGTGTTTTTCATATTCAAATAAGCCATATATATTTTTGATACATTAATGTTTGGATTCTCTTATATATATATATATATATATATATATATATATATATATATATATATATATATATATATATATATATATATATATATATATATATATATATATCACTCCTTCATTCACTAAATCCCCTCCAGAATTCTCAGGGTTGGGTCATGCATCTGATGTTGATATTTTCTCCAGAGATTCCTACCAATACCGTCTGTGTCAGCTGCTGAAATGCCTCGCCTGTATTTGCGTTCTTGAAGGTTTTCACCCATGGATCTCTTGGTCTTCCTTTAGTTGTTTTTGATCACTCGTTCTTGCAGCACTATCTTTGGTCATATGTCCTGTTTCATCCTTTGTACACTTCAGTGACGTCTTGAATACGAGTTTTAAAGGGAATAATTTGGTTTATATATCTGAAGCTGAGGAACACATTCAAGTGTCCATGATTTAATTCAGTGCCTTTAAAGTCGAAGATATTCTTAAAAAATCAAGAGATACAAAGCCTCTCGACATGATGGAGTAACTGCTAAGATGATTTAGGTCGAAAGTGAAATGAATCCCAGAATATGTATAAGATTATTTGGTTACATGGCTGAAAAAAGGATATTTGACTGATACCAATAATAACAGAGGCATCACACTTACGTCAGATGGCATGAAAATATATAACGTGCATATTGTACAGAGGCTATAGAACAAGCCGGATTTAGAAAATGTAAAAGTTGTACTGACTAAATTTTCCTTTTAAACCATGTACAGCAATGTGTAGAATATAGGAATCCACAGTTGATGGCATTTGTGGAGTATGAAAAAGCCTTTGATAGTATGCACCGGCCAAATTTATGGAGAGTCGTGCGTTATTATCGAGTTCCTCTTAGATAGGTAGATTCCATTAAGTCTGTTCATGAGCATGGTAATTACAAAGTCAATGTTTGTAAAATCCAATCAAATGAATTCCCTGTGAACAGTAGAGTAGTCCTAGGGAATGTGTTTTCACCTATGGTGTTTATCCTCCTCATTGGTTTTGTTATACATAGAAAAGTTGGTGATTGTGGAGAAGGATTGGACTTGAGTTGTAATAGGAAGTTAGCTGACATTGAGGATGCTGTTGAAGTTGTCCTTATTAGCAGAATACCACGGTATTTGCAAAGCTGGCTTACCAGAATGCATGAAAAATTACAAGAGGATGGGCTCAACATAAGCACATGAAAAACATAGATGATGAGAACAGACTAGGGAATATAAAATGAAATATCATTGGAGGGAGAAATGATTAATGCTGTAGAATCAATTGAATATATACGAAATATGATCTTTAATGAAAGATTGAAAAAAAATCAATGAGACAATGGCTACGCTGAATAAAGTTTGGGAATCAAATAACCTGAAATAAAAAAATATCAGGCTGTGTATCAGTTTAGTGAGATCGGTGTCACTTTATGGACGTGGGTCGTGGTATGATAATGAAACAATTTCAAACATATATTTTTTTTTATTTGAAGACAATTTCCTCTGAAGAATATTGGAAGTTAAATGACAGGATGGTATTAGAAATTAATTTATAAGAGATTACTCGAATACATGTGAATGAGATCATGCTGAGGTGCAGATGGAGATGGTTTGGTGATGCCCCTCACACTCCCAAAGAGAGATTAGTTCACCAAACTTTCAACTTGCGTCCACAAGGCACTTGAAGAGGTGGAAGACCCAGACCTACATGGCTGAGGAATTTGAAGCGTGAAGTATGAGAGGACAATTTGAGAAATATTGATTCAAAAGATAAAGTTATAGATGAATACTGAAATCTAACTTAGGCCCTTTGCGTCAATAGGCGTAGGAGGAGATGATGATGACCAGGGCCGTGGACATGCACAGACACAGAGACACACACACACACACATATATATATATAAATATATATATATATATGTATATATATATATATATATATATATATATATATATATATATATATATATATATATATATATATATATATATATATATATATATATACATATATATATATATATAAAGAGAGAGAGAGAGAGAGAGAGAGAGAGAGAGAGAGAGAGAGAGAGAGAGAGAGAGATGAAAAGGATTTGACAAACCAGTTTCCCAAAGCGTGAAGAAAAATGTCGAAATGCAACTTGAGTCACCTGGGAGTGATTTTATCTCAAGCAGTTTCGAGTTTCTAAAGATATTGAAAGTTTAATATCATGGTCGACGAAATTTTCGTTTGTTGTTTGGTAAGCCAACTGCTTGGAGATTCCACTCAACTTTCTTAATATTCGGTCTTTTTAGATGAAGCAAAAGATATCGTACTCTTGCTGTCAAAGTCCATTTTAGATTTCCAAGATTTCAGATTGCTAAACTCTACACCGACCTTAGCTATGCTCTTGATCAATTTGTTAAAACGTCGGCTGGTTAAGAAAAGTGATAACAGATTTTCGGTATAAACTTTTTTGGAAAATTATAGTATGAAAAATGTCAATAATGATAGAATAATTCTCAGTTTTAGAGAAAATGTATGCATAGACTATGTAGATATTTGATTGACTGGAACAATTGTTAAAAAATCTTGCTGAGAACGAGTAAGGATGAAAATTCAACAAATGGCATACGGTTAAAATTTTTTGAAAAAAAGTAGTGTCTTTTCGTTTTATGCATTTCATAAGTGTTTCAAATATTTCAGTTTGTGTAACTGGTGGAATTGCTATATAATACATAATCGAACCAATATTCGTATATTTATATATTATCATCAACCTTATCTAGTCCGCTGCAGGACAAAGGATTCAGACATGTCCTTCCTTTCTTTATACTAACTTAATTCACAAAAGAAACTCTAGTAAAGCATTCTCTATCGATGTAAGGTTGCCAACTTTGTAATTAGAAGGAGGGGTACTATTGCTGCTTTCGAGGCGACTCTCTCTCAGCTAACTCCGCCAACCTCCTCTCGTAAAATGAGAACAAAAAATAAAATAAGTTTTAGTCTACAATCTCCCTGTAACTTCCAACCACTTGGAAACATGAGCCAATCACTAGCGTTTGAGTTATACAGGATACCTTTCAATGAGATCACATAAGATTTTGCAACAAAACAACGTGAAATAGAAATGTAATTCATTAATATAACGTAAATTTACATTTACAGAACTGAGTAAAAATACAACTAAAAGAATGACGAAAGTCTTATGTTATTTACATATATTACTTATTCCTATGAGAGTGGAACTCACCTCACGAGCTGACTTTACATATCCTAAATATACGAATAAGATATGTGAATAAAATATTCTACTCCCTTGAAGACCTGCTTCGTAAGATAGCTCCACCAAAAAGATTATTCATTCTGTGCCTGAATCCACCAATTCAGCCTGCGATAGATAATCTGCTACTACGTTATCTTTACCTGATATATGCTTCATATTAATACAATATGGTTGCAAACATAAAGACCAGATAGGTAATCTTTTATTATCATTTTTTCATTTTATTTACAAAAGTTAAAGAATTTTGATCTGAAAAAACCAGAATGTCCTAATTTTGTGGTCTATTCATATATTTTGAACTTCCTTATCGCTGTGATTAGCGCTAGCGGTTCCTTTTTATTTGTTGAGTAGGCTTGCAGATGCTTCTTCAGTTTAGATGACAAAACAGTCGGGGTGAAGAATTTCTTCCTTTCCTTCTTGCAATAGGTCAGCTCCAATTTAATTATCCAATGCATCCACTCGGATAAGGAATTTCTTGTTGAAATCCAATGCTTGCGGTATCGGTTTAAAAGTTACTATGGCCTTCCTGAGATTTTTCCTTCTTCCTGGTATTTCAATAACAAAGGTCGGATCACTGATCATCTCCAACATTTGGCAAACATTTTGATTTCTCTTCCAAACACCATTTCATTCGGGCTACATCCCATGCTTTCTTGATAAGCATTGCGTACCTCAAATAACAGTACTAGTTTAACATACTCTTTAGGGTTTGCAAAAATCTCTCTAATGTACTCTGGGTCTCCTAGGGATAAGCCGTAGATGGTTGTTGTCTTATATCGAACAGTTTCATCACGTCCTGAAACAGTTTTGACGTTGAATTTTTTCCTCTGTCAGTCCGAAAGATTTCCGGAATTCTAAGCTTGGTAAAAAAGTCTAGTAGCTTCTTAGGGATTATTTTGGCACTGATGTTCCTGACTGATGGCTTCTGGGTATCTAATCACTGGACACATCAAAGTTGACATATATTCATGGCCTTCCTTCATTCTTGGTAATAGTCAAAGAGTGTCAATCATTTCCTTGCTTAAGGGATCTCCTCATACTTCAACTGGGCGTAATGGAGCTTTCTTGGTGTACTTGTTAGGCTTTCCAGCCATATGACAAACGTGGCATGCACAAGAAAACTGCCAGGCTAAAAAAAAGTGTTTCATAATCTTGACTGTCGTCTTTCTTTCTCCCTTATGTCCAGTCTCATGCGCTACAGTGATCAGCTGTCTTCTTAGCAGTGTGGGAATCAATACATTAATTCCTTTAACGACCTATCCTTCCGTTGCAGTCCTATCAACATTTTCCTACTGACTTATCCTACCTATAATGCTGAGTTTTCTATTTCTTCCATATTCATTGCTTCCTTGTCTTCCTGTTCATTCTTCTATAGTTCCTCTTCTTTCGGGCTCTCTCAAGAGCTTTCTTCTTGCGTAATATAATAGGAAACGTATTCTTCCATAAAAAATCATCCAAGTTTATCGATTCTTCAGTTTCTCTGCTGATTAATCCTTTACCATAAAATCAAAATGACCTATCACCAACTTGCACGACAGTTTCCAACAGGAGATAGGAGTAACCTTTTCACCTGCTATTCCCTTCAAAATGACCGAATCTCTTGTGAGAGACTGTTCCACCAACAGGTGTACACCTCGTGACACCAAGTTATGATTAGATCCTGTGTAGCGCAATATCTTGACCGGTATCTGCTCGTTCCCATCCAGAGCAGCTAACATAATTTCCTAAATATATGGTTTCAAGGCATCCACACTTTTTGGGGTTGTCCTGTTCGTCGTGTAAACGTTAGGTGGTTTATTTACATTATTGACCTTTCCCGTTTGATTCTTTGTATTTTTATTCTTTGTATTTTGATTCTTTGGATTAAAATTATCCTAACCACTAGAGTGACTGCTTTCATTTGGCTTGACCAACATTCCTTACTGATATGGCCTTTTTTGCCAGATTTATATCAGACAATAATAATATTTTGCGTGTCTTTCAAAACACCGGAAGGAGAACAATTCGACAATTGCTACTGTGGTATTATCATATTCTGCTTTGGAACTGGTACAATCAGCCATCTCTCTTACTTCAGCACCCTCTAAATATCTCTTAAAATTTCATCGTAGCTGATAAGCGTAATTCAGGAAGGTCATTTTCACATCCTTCTGGAAACCTCGGAAACTTTCATTATGATATTCAGGGGTCATCTTATACACTTGCAGAACACTTCTCTCAACTTCTTGATAGCCCTTCCTCTTGTCCTGATACAAGGAAACATACAGTAAAGCGATCTTTTCCAATAAGGGCACCCTGGAATAACAAAGATAATTCCTTTTCTGGCCATTCCATCATTGACCCTACCCTTTCAAAATGATTAAAGAGCTCGTTAGGAGCTTCTTCCATAAATTTTGTGATCACTCTCTGTGCCTTAGCCACATCAAACACAGGATATTACTTCGCAATGGTCACACCTGTCGTAGTTGATGATAACCTAGCACGAGCATTCAACGGTTCCAATTTCCTTGCACGACTTGCCGACTTGCAATCTTTCTTATCTATTCTCTCCCTCCTTCTTCCATTTCCATTGGCTGTCTTGCGTATTCTCTCTTTCTTTCTTCGCATCTTTCAATTTCTTTGCTTAAATTTCCCTTGCATGTCATGCTTTTTCTCTCTTTTTCTTCTTGTGATGCAATTTCTCTTGCTTCCAATTCCCTTGCATGTCTTGCAATTTATCTCGCCTCTTCCCTCTCTCTTTCTGCCCGTTCTGCAATCATCTTCCACGTAATAAAACTCTCTTCTGCTTCAATTTGTCTAATCTCAGCCTCTA
>NC_090748.1:23848307-23853307 GCF_036898095.1 Palaemon carinicauda | reverse complement strand
CGGTGAATCCCTTAATAGAGATTTATCTAAAATTAGTTCATGGTGCAAGTTATTGTGTATGAAGTTGAATCCTAACAAAACTCAAGGTATGATTGTAAGTAGGTCAAGTAGGGTGGCTCCTCAACATCCTGATCTCAGTATTGATAATGTTTCTTTAATTTTGTATGACTCTTTTAAAACTTTAGGTGTGATTCTCGACAGAAAATTTACTTTTCAGAAACGCAATAGGTCTGTCTTCTTTAATTGCACAAAAAATTGGCTTATTGGGAAATTCTTACAAGATTTTCGGTGATCAATCTATTTTGAATAAGTGTTTTAATTCTTTCATTCTACCTTGTTTTGAGTATTGTTTTCCTGTCTGGTGTTCAGCTGCTGATTCTCATCTGAATTTGTTGGACAGAAACTTACGGTCAATTAAATTTCTTATTTCTGATCTAGATATTAATCGTTGGCACCATCGTTCAATTAGTTCATTATGCATGTTGAATAAGATTTTTCATAACTCTGACCATCCTTTACATTCAGATCTCCCTGGACAATTTTATCCTGTTCGTAATACTAGGGAGGCAGTTAATTCTAATAGCCAGGCCTTTTCCATCATGAGGATCATTACTACACAGTATTCAAGAATTTTATTCCATCTGTTACCAGGTTGTGGAATGATCTTCTTAATCGTATAGTGGAATCAGTAGAACTTCAAAAGTTCAAAGTTGGAGCAAATGTTTTTATGTTGACCAGGCTGACATGAGTCTTTTTATAGTTTATATATGACATATCTGTTTTTGACGTTGTTAAAAGTTTATATAGGACATATCTGTTTTGACACCGTTACTGTTTTTAGAATGATATATTGTTAATTTATTCTCATCATTTATTTATTTCCTTATTTCCTCTCCTCACTGGGCTATTTTTCCCTGTTGGAGCCCTTGGGCTTATAGCATCTTGCTCTTTCAACTAGGGTTGGAGCTTGGCTAGTAATAATAATAATAATGATAATAATAATAATAATAATATATATATATATATATATATATATATATATATATATATATATATATATATATGTATTTATATATATGTATATATATATATATATATATATATATATATATATATATATATATATATATATATGTATATATATATATATATATATATATATATATATATATATATATATATATATATATATATATATATATATATAGATATATATATATCTATATATATATATATATATATATATATATATATATATATATATATATATATTTATACATATATATATATATATATATATATATATATATATATATATATATATATATATATATAAATGACCCACAAAAATAAACCATCCTTCACAATGAGAAATTAACAATGAAATATCACATGTAAAAATGTACACAATACAATATGAGTACAGTAATTCCACTCATTTCTTCTTAAGACTTTTGTAACTAAAATATAGAATAACCAAAGTAAAAAAAAAAGCATATCAACATCAGTCTTACACAACCTAATCAATAACCTCCCACTGGTTGCCATTTATTTCAAATCACTACTACACTTACACTGGCATCTATCAACCGGTGGCCACTAGCTATTTTCCCGAGAAAACCATTCATATTCCCGCCCTTCTCTTATAATGTTATATATAAGGTATTCACATCTAAACATTCTCTAACACTGCCTATCCTCAAGGCTGAACTTTATTCCCACAGCCATTTGCCATTCAGGAACCACCCTGCCCCCAGCAACCAGGAATCATATATGGACATGAATAATACAGCATCCACCTGACAGATCTCACCTGACCTATTTAACCTCTGATTGTTTTTAGGTCCACTCAACAGTATGTTATAAGTATTGCCACATTCAGCAAAATTACCACAACACTTTATGTTTACATTAAGCATCAACATCAGAACACATTGTTATCAACTTAATTTAAAATACGTCAAAAGAAGAAATTAGGTCAGTTCAAACAACAACAGCAGCAAAGGAAAAAAATTCTACTCATGAACTCGAGGAATGTCACGTATACAGGGGTAAGGAGGAACACTCTGATTGATACTTTAAAAACTACAGGCACCACAGGTATTTATGCCTGATGATGTTCAGACACTGCACCATTAATGATGCTTTGTATCACAACTGTGTTATATTTAACCATCTTTACTCGGTACGGAGCCAAATACGCTGGCTCTAGTTTATGTTTCCTGGGTTGTAATCGTTTCAAATACACACGATGGCCCACAAATACTTTTACTGGTGCGGTTTTTAACCGACCATCATACTTTGAGGTGTGTTTTTAATTAGCTCTTTTCAAAAATCTTTCAGAGGTGATCATTACTCTCCTCAATAGATTTAATATATATACACGGTATTGCTCAGTAAAATGGTTTTGCAATTGTTGAGAATTAATGAGGACTGTATATGATAACACATGATCTAGTCCATACACTAAAAAGAAAGGCGTGTCCCTTAGCGAAGAATTATATGCAATGTTCAAAGCTAGCTCAGCTGTAGGAATCATAGCGTGCCAATGAATGGGGTCATAAGCCACAAAGTTATGTAAAATTTGCATACTCCCCTATCATGCAATTCTACTAAGCAATTAGCTGCAGGCCTATATGACATCACTGAAAAGTGTTCAATTTTCATCAAGTCCTTGACCGATTTTACCACTTTATCTATAAACTCTAGACCATTATCACTTATCAAAATTTTTGGGCAACTAAACCTTGTAATGAAAGAGCACAGTGCCTGGGCTAATGAATTTGCCAATTTATCCAACATTGCATAACTATGAGTGTACTGATTAAATGCATACAAAAATACACATATATACTTATATTATGTTAAACAAGTAGGAAATGGTCCTACCGCATCCATATGCACCCTATAAAATTTAATAGGAATCACAGGCCACTTTCTGGCTTCTGGTACAGTGTTTTTATGTTCATTGAAACAGTTACAAGCATGAAAAAATTTAATATAATTCACTCTAGATTTTTTCATCCCTAACAAAAAGAAGAATTCACGTGCTCTCTTTAATGTTCTATCAACCCCTATATGCCATGCATATGGACTTACATGTACAATGTGGATGGCTCGATTAAATAAAGAGGGAGGAAGAACTACCCGCGAACAAAATTCCCCTCTCCTCTTCTCGTAAGCAAAACATAAAAATATAATTTTCTATAAAAAAAATTCTCATGAGGCACCTTCAGAAATGACGGATAACTCTCTGATTCCCTTCTAATCACTGCTCGCACTCTTTCCATCCATTCCTTTTTTTTCTGTCCCACTTGGACTTTTTTTATGTCCCAACTTCCCAAGTCAATCAAATCTGCATCATCAGGGCATTCATTCTGGACACCTCTAGTCATGTCCTCGGGCACCCACATATATTCACCCTCACGGCTCATCTCTCTCTCTCTCTCTCTCTCTCTCCCTAATATTTTTAACTCCCGCCCCCCCCTCTCTCTCTCTCCTCTCTCTGCTCCCATAATCTGATTGCTCCTTTGGAGAATTCATATCCCCTGCTCTATTTCCTCTATTTTGATAGGGGTCTTCAATATTTTGGTTACGTTCTTCGTTCCTCTTTTGTGCTCTAGTTGTTACTCCTATTACTGGACCTCTAGCGAGAGCATCACCTACCTTGTTAGCCTTACCTTCTATGTGGTGAAAACTATTTATATTAAACTCTAACAATCTTTCAATCCCTCTCGCTTTTCGAGATGTCAAATCCTTTTCATAATACAAATCACGTAAGGGGCGATGATTACTTTGCAACTCAATCGACTGACCTAATAAAAAGAACCGATGCCACTCTAAAACCCAAAGAATAGCCAAACCCTATCGATTGAATGTACTATAATTTTTTTCTGCCCCTTTTATCCCAGAAAGCAAAGCAAATGGGTGACTCTCTACCTTTATCATTTCGTTGAGAAACTACACCACTAGTAGCTACGCTACTCGCATCTGCGGTCACTAAAAACAGGCGATCAAATCTAGGATATGCAATTAAGTCATTGCTAGTTAAGGAAGATTCAAATGGTTAAAGGCCCTTTCTTCTTCCACTCCCAGATTTATTACTTTTCGTTTCTTTAAAGTATCTTATGAATTTACGGTGATACCCAGTGAGCTTGAAAAACCCAGCTACTTCCTTTGGGGTACATGGCCTGAGAAATTTCTAATAGCTGTTACTTAACTGGGGCAGGGTTGGATACCTTCTGGGGTTATTATGTGAACTAAGAATTGGACCTGTTTACAGAAAAAAAAATGCACTTTGACAAATTTATTTTCACACCATTATGTTGCAATGCTTCTAAAACTTTATGAATATTATTGTTATGTTCTTTGTCCGTTTTCCCTGTAATTATGATATCGTCTAAATAAATAAGAACAGTATGGCTAATTAAGGAAGACAAAACAGCCATCATTACTCTACAAAAATGACTTGGACCATTTTCAACACAAAAAGGAAGACAATAAAACTGAAATAGTTGATCGTTAGCTATAAATATCCTTTTACATTTACTCTCTTTCTGGATGGGTATTTGATAGTATCCAAATTTTAAATCAAGAGTTGTAAAATGTTTATCATCCCGTACCTTCACAAGTAATTCTTCGATCCATGGCAATGGAAATGCATTATCCTTAGTGACTGCATTCAACTTCCTATAATCAACACACAATCTTACCGAGCCATCCTTTTACCTAGCAGCTACAATTGGAGAAGCCCAGGGAGACCTGCTCTCTTCGATTGTTTCTGGTTCCCTTAATTTACTAATTTCCCTTTCTATCTCTCCCTGGAAATGAATGGGTACCTTATAAAGCCTTGACCAGATCGGCTCCGCCTGCCTAGTTTCAATGCTAAAGGGAAATCGATCAATCCTCCGAGGTGGCTTTTTTCCAATTGCAGTTACATGGGAATAATTATTGACAATGTCACTAACTACAGGTTTATATTCTGACGGACATAGTTTTCA
>NC_090748.1:23828307-23843307 GCF_036898095.1 Palaemon carinicauda | reverse complement strand
ACTGGAAAAACATGACAAACAAAAGGAAAGAGGGGGCAAGTACCAAGGTCTGCAGCTCACAAGGATAGCAATATATAACCAATACTAAAAAAAAATCTTAAACCTAAATTAATCACAAGTAAACTTTCCAAAATCAGAAAACCAAAACATCACCATTCGATAAATAGGTACCCAACCTAAAAATTTCACATCACTCATATCATTAATAAACTTAATTAAGAGTCATTGCACTAACAACCGGATTCTGTATATATAGTCCAAAAGCTATAACCTTTTCCACACTCATTACACTGTTCCTTTTCAGGGATACACATCACTCACTATTAATAAATGTTGATCACAAAAACCACTGTCTATTTCAGTGTTATATATCACACTTATCACCATAGTGTCCAATACATACACACACACCGAACGACACAGAGAAGACCACCACAAGACTCCCCTGCGCAAACAAACAAACAAACTCTATGAAGCGTAATTATTAGCCTGAAAATACAGAATACCAGATTAGTGCCTATCTCTTTTCTTAGCTTATTATAAACATTATCGTACCTGACACCTCTAAACCTTAGTAGATTAACCTTAACTCAGTCTAGGGTACCACTCATACACCAGCCTGTAGCGCCTAAAAAACGGCTGTGTTGTGCTACAGACCCGTGAGCCCATGACCCATCTAATTAATCAATCATTAGAAAGTGCCAGTGATCACCCTCACCTTTTAACCTTAAAGATCCCATATAATATACCCAAAACATTATAGTCTTCTGTAAACAAACCATGATTAATAAATCTTAAATATACATTTACTTCTACTCACTACGTGCCCACTTCAACAGCACACACACCATAATTAGAATGATACAGATACTACCTTTAATAACTGCATAGCCCTCTGTCAATCAACTAATATTCAACGCTGCGAGAGAGAAAATCGGCAACAATATTATCTTTTCCTGGGATGTGTGAAAATTCTAAATTCCATTCTTGCAGCATGAGACTGCACCTCATCAATCGTTGATTTTTATTCTTGTATCTGCTGATGAAGGTCAGGGGATTATGATCTGTCAAGACCTTAATAGGTGTATCTGAGGAGGAGAGATAAACCTGAAAATGATTAATAGCGAATATTAACGCAAGAGTCTCTTTCTCCACAGTTGAATACCTACGTTGGGCGGGGGACAATTTTTTTGAAAAGAATGCGACAGGATGAGAAACTCCCTGCTCGTCATTCTGCAACAACACCGCTCCTACACCAACGTCACTTGCATCCGTGGCAAGAGAAAAAGGAAGGTCAAAATCAAGAGCTCTCAAGACAGGGAAATTAATTAAAACTCTTTTTAAATTATCAAAAGCCCTTTGCGTTTCATTCGTCCAGACAAATGCTACATTCTTTCTCAAGAGATTTGTTAACGGATCGGCTATATCCGAAAAATTCCTAACAAACCTTCGGTAGTACCCACTCAAACCAAGGAATCTTCTGACATCCCTCCTACATTTAGGGACTACCATGTTTTCAATACTTTCGATATTGGCCTGCTTAGGAGCAACTTTACCATTACCAACCTCATGACCCAAATATACCACTTTCGCCTTTGCGAAATCGCTTTTCTTTAAATCAATTACCAGATTTGCCTTTTTCAACACCTCAAATAGTGCCCTAATACGTTTTAAATGGGTTTCCCAATCATCGCTATAAATAACAATATCATCAAAATACACAACACATCCTTCTAAACCATGGACTAAAGTATTCATTACCTCTGAAAGGTGGCAGCCGCGTTCTTCATACCAAACGGCATAACTTTACATTGAAACAATCCCTGTGGTGTTACAAAAGCAGCTAGGGCCCTTGCCCACTTTGAAAGAGGAACTTGCCAATAGCCCTTCAACAAATTGAATTTGCTAATGTATTTGGCCTTCCCCATTCGATCAATACAATCCTCAATTCGAGGTAATGGATAACAATCAGATTTAGACAACTCATTCAACTTACGGTAATCAAAACATAACCTGAAATCACCGTCGGATTTCTTTACCAATACAACAGGTGATGACCAAGGACTTTGACTAGGTTCAATTAGGTCATGTTTTAGCATATAATCCACTTCCTTTGCTACAACCTCATTTTTGAAGGGATTCAACCTATAAGGAGATTGTTTCACAGGAGTGGCGCTACCTACCTCTACATCATGTTCAAGGACCGAAGTCCTACCCGGTACATCC
Source organism: Palaemon carinicauda (assembly GCF_036898095.1). NCBI lineage: Eukaryota > Metazoa > Arthropoda > Malacostraca > Decapoda > Palaemonidae > Palaemon > Palaemon carinicauda. The sequence continues at coordinate 23,841,081 of NC_090748.1, read as the reverse complement.
GAAAATAATTCTTTATAATTAGATACTAAATTTTTCAAAGACCTTTGTTCTTCCTTACCTAAATGTGAAATTACTCCCGAAAATTTTTCCAAAGACTTTCTATTATCCGACCGCCATTCACATCCATTTAAACAATTATCATCAAAAAGAAAAATGGTTATTGTTCTCAGAATCTACCGTGTTCCCAATAGTTGCCACAGGAATGACTTTTTCCCGTTCCATATAAGCTTTCAACATATATACATGACACAGTTGAAAAGGTTTCCTTCTTTGAGGTGTCTCCACTAAATAGTTAACTTCACTTATTTTTTTCAAAATTTTCCAAGGACCTGAAAAAGAAGCTTTTAATGGATTCCCTGGGAAGGGTAACAAAACCAATACTTTATCGCCTACCGCAAAGTCGCGTGCCTTGGACCTTCTATCAAAGAAAAACTTCATTCTTTTTTGGCTACATAATAAGTTTTCACCCGCAAATTTCCAAGCCTTGGTTAATTTATCGCCTAGATTAGACACATAATCCAATAAATTAACCTCAGGGACGTCTCCCTCCCAAGACTCACGAACCACATCAAGAGGACCTCGAACACAATGGCCAAACACAAGGCTGAAAGGCGAAAAACCTAAAGACTGACTTGGGACAGAACGAAAAGCGAACAACAATTAAGGTAATTCCTTATCCCATTCAGAACCATTAATCAAACAATATTTCTTTACCATGGATTTCAGGGTTTGATGAAATCTCTCCAGAGCTCCCTGACTTTCTGGATGATATGGAGAAGAGGTCACATGTTTTATATTTAACTCTGCCATTTTATCTCTGAAATACCTGCTAACAAAATTAGAACCACAATCCGATTGAATAATCTTAGGCATCCCAAACCTGGTAAAAAAGTCAATTAGTACATCTACAATTTTAACACTTTTTATTGTACGTAGTGGTATTGCCTCGGGATATCGAGACATCCTATCCATGATTGTAAAAATATACTCATTACCACTACGCGTCTTCGGTAATGGTCCAACCACATCAATAATGACTTCCTTAAAAGGTTCGGAAACTACAGGAATAGGACATAGAGGCGATTTTGGAATCCGCTGATTGGGTTTACCGACCCTCTGGCACACATCACAACTATTGACAAACTTCTTTACATCTGCCTTCAACTTCGGCCAATAATAATTCCCTAACAATTTGCAAGAAGTTTTATGAATTCCAAAATGGCCGGCCAGACCACTTTCGTGCGCCAATGACATTAACTCCTTCCTGTAACCAAAAGGAACCATTATCTGTTTCACAATTTCATAATCAACATTATCCACCCCCATAGGCCTACTCAACCTATATAAAATATTATTAATTATCTTAAATTTGGGACCAGTCATATCAGACACCTCCCCTGACTCGATAGGGAGTTCCCGAAACTCCTTTTTCTGGGCTTTGATTAGCTCTTCAGTAGTCCAATTTAACTTGTCCGTTAACATTCCAAGATCTACAGCTAGGCTATCACTAAGATCTAAACTACTTAAATCTACATCAATTGTTGACTCTGCAGCGTCAACAATTCTAGCACTAGAACGAGTAACTGCTGCTACTTCACTATTAGGGTTTATCAATATCGGACAATTATTATTCTTCATAGCCACATCATTCCCTAACACATCATCAACCTCCTTAACCGGGAATTTATCAACTATGGCCAATTTCAAATTCCCTGCAAAGGAAGGGCAGATTAAATTAAAATTTTCAATAGCATATGACTTTACGGAATCAGGAAAACCAGCCAATAACACAAATTCCCCACTTTTGGGTATAAAATTACAAGGTAATGCCTCCTTTAGAATCAAAGACTGAGCTACACCGGTATCACGCAAAATACGCACTCGTCTTTTCCCGGACGAATTGGCGAAGGAGACACTACCGAAAGACAAATATCTGTCAAAACAACCAGGTAGTCATTGATCAGCGGATGTTGTTGGGGTAGGTTCTCTCTCTCTCTCTTCCACACCCATCACTGGCCTAACATTAGCATTTTGGGATTTTCTAAACGCATAACACATACTCTTTACGTGCCCCTTCTTATTGCAAAAGAAGCACATCAATGTTTTCAATTTCTCTGGATTATATATATTTGGCCTATTGCCTCTGTTAGGAGAAAAATTATTATTAGCGTTACCCTGATTATTATTACTTCCCTGATTATTTCTACTAAACACCTTAGCATTATTATTAGGATTAGCATTATTATTCCTACCCATCGTAACCCAACCAGAATTCACCTTTGTCGTTACTCCCCTTAACTCACTCTTATGAGACAAGCAATATTCGTCACTAGCGATGGCTACCTCCTGAACAGTCTCGAGTTTTAACTCTTCGAGGTGGACCTTCAGTTTATCCGGGACACACCTTTTAAACTCCTCCACCAACATTAACTCCTTCAATTTCTCAAAATCTCCCACCTCCTTGGACTTGAACCAATCGCTAGCATACTGTTCCTTCGCCCTGGCAAATTCAACAAAAGTTTGTTCCCTACATTTTTCTAAGTTCCGGAAGCGTTGCCTATAAGCTTCAGGGACTAACTCATAGGCCTTCAAGACAATAGCCTTCACAATCTCATAATCTGCTGATAGATCCTCCTCCAGCGTTACATATACCCTCTGAGCTCTTCCAACCAATTTACTTTGTATAAGAGTGGTCCAATACTCTTGGGGCCACTCCAACCTTGCAGCAATCCTCTCAAATGATACAAAAAAATCTGCTACATTATTTTCTTCAAATTTAGGTAAAAATTTGAGAGCCTGCTATAAATTAATAGCAGGAGTTACTAACCTATTTGGGGAATGGGCGGGGGAAAAAGAACCGGAGTTTCTCATGGCAATCTCATGCTGCCTCTCTTTTTCTCTTTCCCCTGCCTTAAACTTTTCCATTTCAAATTCCATTTGTCTCAGGGCAATTTGCCTATCCAAAATTTCTACTGACACTACATTATCAGGTTTCACCTCTTGTTCCCCACTTGTCTTTACAGTTTTAACATAATCATAAATGTGTAATAGCAATACACCCTTTCTAATGGACATATCATATTCCAATTCAAAATGCTCTGCAACAATTTCCAAGTCTTCCCTATTTAACTCTGCCAACCTCTCTTGCCACCCCTCTCCTCTAAGGAGTTCGAATACATTAACAGCCATGATCACTTATTCACACAAAACACTAAATTTACATAAAACTACACCGAAGAGGTGAAAATACACTGCCTGAAAACAAAATTACCCCAAGAATTAACTTTGCACAAACACAGGTGAATACTCAGGAACAAAAGATCCTGTCACGGTCGCCACTTGTGATGGCTGGCTTTGACCACCACTCAAAACACTACACTTATCAAATAGTATTCACCATCCTACAGTACTAAGTCCACTAAAGGTGGAATAGTAACCAAACATCAATACGAGTGCAAAGTCAACTCAAGGGGACAAAGAAAATACCACAAAAATTTCCTTAATTTTAATACATAATAACAAGACAGAAATAACACCTGAACAACAATAATACAATAATAAATGATACACACTCAATCTTAACTACCTGTAAAAGAAAACAATTACACGATTACAGAAAGGTCATCAACACATGCATACTAAATGGAGAGAGGGTCCAGAAAGGAGAAGGCCAACGAAAAGTGAGAACATCCTAACAAATACAAACTAAATATCCCTATCAAATTGACGATGGCTGGTGTGATTGAAAGGCTTTCACAAGCTCCACTAATGACGTCAGCTGACTATCAACGGTCGTGATCACGATACTTAAGCAGGTATAAATATTATTACCTTGGGACAGAGAGGTCCCCTTGGCTTTTACTGAACCAAGGGCTGTGCACAAAATGTTAAGACGATCTGGGTCCTTGCTGCAGAGAAAGGATATCCAAAAAGCTAAATAGCTTCACACTGTAGCTCTGCAATGGCGAGGAGTAAATATAATCCAGTAGCAAATGTCGTGCCCTTCAATGTTGGAGGCTCAGAAACACACTAAGGAACCATCCTCAAAAAAAGCCCCTCAAGAACTCCGTTCACGCAGGAGCGCAGCCACGTAACCAACACCACTTGAAAATATAAAACAGCCGTTAGTCCATTATAACCACTAACATAACCACCAGTGAAAAGACAAACAATTAAAGCATGAAAACAATAAGTCTACAGTATATTTAACCTTATACATCTATAAAAACTTAAATAATTTAGAAATATATAGCAATAATATTACAATATATATATATATATATATATATATATATATATATATATATATATATATATATATATATATATATATATATATATATATATATATATATATATATATATTTATATATAGGGCTGATATATTTTATTAGATGCCCATAGATTCTGTTATTTTTATATTTTTTTTTCTCTTTTCTTTTAACATTCCGGCTTATATATTTTATTAGATGCCGAGTAAAAAAAAAATTTATATTTTTTTAAATGTTTTTTTAAATGTATTTTTAACAATGCAATGTAGATAATTTCTTCAATTACAATTACTAGCGTACTAACAGCTTTTCGTACAAACACACTTTCCAGAGCAATTTACTCCTTTAGTGAATGAGGTGGCCACTTCAAACGGCTTTAAACTGAATTAAATAAGGAGTTTTGTCTGGACATGGCGAAACGTTCTGTTTTAGCTTCCAACTGTACCATAACCTACGCCAAACAAGGATGTTCACGGCGATAAATATCATCACCGTAATGCCTAATCCTGCTAGTAGTATGGGGTGAAGAATTTCCTTATAAGTTGGTGACATGTGGTCCATCTCGGTCAATTTCATCAACCGCTTGGCAACCTGTGCATTGTACGGGAGAGGTAGTGCTGGCATTGTAGATGTCCACGTGAAGTTCACGAAGTAGGCTCGTTCTCTGATGAGTGTCCTTAGTCCGGTCACCATGGAATTAGGGGAAGTCCCGATACAACCATCTGCTGCAACAAAGATGTGGGCGAACGACGTGAATCCGTCAGGGCATGATACATTGAAGCTGTCCTTGTCGTACCGTAGCCACAAGCCATTGTTCAGTCTGCAATTGAACTCATTATTGTCAAAGGGATAAAGCTTATCCAGACAATTTTCACTTGTATGGGAGAGAGCACCGTCTAGCACTATACCTAACTCGCATGAATCCATTAAGTTTTTTATGGAATTCAAATGAGTCAGCTGTACATATATTTCCATCCATTTCGTCTGAACAGTGAGTTAATTGATTTAAGTCTTTAATGACCGTATATGTTTCCTTGTCTGGGGAAATCAATACGTGTCCTGTCAAACTGGATATTACTGGATTTGAGTGATTCGTCATGAAAGTCGGAAATGGTGATATCCTGTAAGATTGCCAGGCATCAGAAGAATCAAAGGGAATTGTAATCCTAATCTTGTTATTATCAACGCTTACTGTAATTAGGCTGTAATAAAATTCTAACCTACGTTCGCCTAACAAAGGAACATAGCCTAGTTTATCCCTTCCGTTCTCCAGAATTAACTTCAAGTAATTTATAGGCAACAAATGGGGCGACAGTACACCTTTAGTTGCTAACGTGATAGCTTCTACATAATCCTTGGATTTCTCAATGAAATGTGCAATTCTGTTATGTATGTGATCTATCTTTGAATCATAATACGTTAACGTTGCCAACAAATCCTGTACTTCCATAATCTGAATGATATTATTTGAATGTTCATTTACTAAATCCATAATTTGATTGATTGAAGCTAACTGATTCCTTAGTTCTGACATAATCAATTCATCTTCATGAGTCAAGAACTCAATTCTCTTATTTTGATTACTAATCTTAAGACGATTGGAAATTCCTAAACCTAAACTTGCAATAGACCCAAAGATATTTAATGCAGCATAAATAAACGGATTTTGTCTTTCTTTATGTTCGTGTTGTACAGTCCACATCAAAAGGTCATAAGCCAAAGATCCTGTCTCGTAAGTCTTATTTTTCAAGTCATCAGATAGCATCACTGCAACTTTTAATGTCGATCCAAGCAAACTCTCTGTAGTCAAATGAAAATGTCTTCTATGCAACTCATCCAATGAGGCAGAAAACCTTGAAATGGCGGTTCTTAAGCTAGTGACATCATTCTCTGGAAGAAAAATTTCTTGCATATTCATTTCTACAACTATGTTGCTCGATGTAACAAAAACGTCTTCTTGTCTTTCAATTATAGTGCCATATTTAAAATCTATACTTTTAGTTTTAGAGCTCATCCCACACGAGAAAAAGGTCTGAGCGAACAATATCACTCCCAACAACAAAAAATTCATCTTGGAAACTTGTAACGAGAAAAATATATGCAATTACTCCTGTATTAAGAAGAAAACTTTTAATCACATAAAATAAAAAAAATTTCCCTCACTTCTTTCCCTCTCTCTCTTTTTTTTTTTTTTTTTATTTCTTATGTGAGCCAATGGTACTATTCTCTCATCTGTGGGTTGGAATACGTTTTGAACTCTAAACCTATTGGCCGTTAATGTTTCCAAAATGTTAAATGGGCCTTCAAACTTAGGTGTTAGTTTATAATTGAGTCCTTTACGCACATTGATTTGTATATACACGTTATCACCCACGGTATATGTTTTAGTTGGCTTCGCTATTTCATCATGATTCCTTTTCATTATGATTTGTGATTCTTCTAAATTCTTCTGAAGGATATCATATCGACTTATACTTGCATTTATACATTCTTTTAAAGGATTTGATAGATTAGTTGTAGGCGTTAATACATGGAAAGGCGTTCTAACTGGGGTACCATACAATGCTTCATGCGGTGACATTTTAATTGATATATGATATGAATGATTCAGAGTACTCAGTGCCGCCGGTATTGCAATATCCCAGTTGGGGTCTGATCCCCCTAGTGTTACTCTTAATATATTTAAAATCTTTCTATTGGCTCTTTCCACTAGCCCATTCGACTCTGGATGATATATCATGGTATTTATTTTCTTTATGCTAAGGAATTCACACAATGAGGTAAAAAAGTGATTATTAAATTCACCCCCCAAGACTGAGATTATCATGTGTGGAATTCCATGTTTACAAATGTAACACTCGTAAAACTTCCTAGCGCATTCAATCGCAGTTTTAGTTTTAAGCACTATTAGTTCTGTATATCGAGTTAAAGCATCTATAATTACTAAGAGGTGCTTATTTTCTCTGTCTGACTCGTAAAATCCTGTTAACAAATCTAAATGTGTTCTTTCAAAGGGTTGATTGGGCACGGGATAAGCCCCTAGGCTGACAGGTGTTTTCGTATGCAATTTGTTTTCCTGACATGTGCGACAATTAGCTATGTGTCTTTTTATATCTGTAAGCATCGTATGCCAATAAAACAATGGTTTGGCTTTCTGTGACATTAATGAGAACCCCGGGTGTCCATGTAATGGATTTGAATGCAACCAATTCAGGACAGTGGAAATAAGTGAGATTGGTACTACTACCTGGTCGTTAGTAACATGTGGTGTATTGCGGGTTTTCCTTGTCACAGTCCTACACAGAATATTATCTTTGATTATATAATTCTGCTGCTTATACTTTATATATCCCTTTTTCTTATGATTGCCTTTCAAAGCATTTATAATTGTTTCTATTTTCTGATCTTTTCTTTGCTCAGTCTGTAACAATTCAGCGCTCCAGCCTAAATCTTCTTGTTCAGATATCGTTTTAACAATAGGCATGGATGTTGATATATCTATTAATTCAGCTAAAGGCTCCGTACAAGATGACACGGGGTTGCGTGATAATGCATCCGCAATGATATTTGCTTTCCCAGGTAAATACCCGATTCTTGCGCCAAAATCTTGAATGATCAAATGCCACCGAGTTCGTTTAGGGCTGTGGTTGAAGCCTTTAAAGAACTCTGTTAGTGGTTTATGGTCAGTAAGAACCTTAACGGGATAACCGTAAATTATGAACTTAAAATGCACTAGTGAATTAACAATAGCTAGCCGTTCCTTGTCTATTACTGCATACTTACTTTCGGAAGTTCTCAATTTTCGAGAATAGAAAGCTATCGGGAAAAATTGTTTATCATATTGCTGAAGCAATACCCCTCCTACTCCTATGTCTGAGGCATCTGTTGCAATGAATAATTCCTTACCGAAGTCAGGAAACTTTAAGATAGGAGAACTACACAGTTCATCTTTCAAGGTATTAAACGGCTGTTGATGTTGCTCAGACCATATGAAATCTACGCCCTTCTTCGTAAGATTAGTTAAAGGAGCGGCTATTATTGAATAGTTGCGTATAAAACGCCTGTAATATCCACTACAACCCAGAAATTGCTGTATTCCTTTGACATTAGTAGGTATGGGAAAATTACGTATAGCCGACACCTTATCATGGACTACTTTAAGACCTTGGCTTGACACCATGAAACCCAAATATATTAATTCTGTTTTGAAAAACTCACACTTACTAATCTTTACCCTTAAGTTATGTTGTCTTAATCTCTGTAGTACTAGTTCTAACTTACGTAGATGTTCTTCTAAGGTGTTGGAAAAGATTACAATATCATCCATATAGGCATGCAATATATCCCCTAACAAGTCTCCAAACACTATGTTAATCATTCTTGTAAATGTTACAGGAGCACAACGTAAACCAAAAGGCATCCGTAAAAATTCATAATGTCCCCTGACTGTGCTGAAGGCTGTGTATGGGATACTATCTTCTTCTAATGATATCTGGTGAAAGCCTTTAAGTAAGTCCAAACTGGTAAAATATTCATTCAGACCTAACAAAGACAAAATATCATCAGTACATGGCACTGGGAATCGATCAGGGATCGTCTACTCGTTTAGACGACGGAAGTCGACGCAGATACGCCATGTTCGATCTTTTTTCGGTACAACTATTAAAGGAAATTTATAAGGGCTGTTTGATTTCCTAATGACTCCTTCTTCTAGCATTTTACCTACTTCATCATTTATTTCATTCTGGAATTTCATTGGGAGTCTGTACGAGGGTACATAGATAATTTTCTGCTTGTCCTTTAACCTTATTTGATGCTCGATCACATCTGTTTTTCCTAAGGATCCATCCGTAGTGGAAAAAACATCATGATATTTAGTTAAAAGTCCAAAAATTTTCTGCTGAATTTCTTCGTCTTGAATGTCTTTATTGATTTTATTTTTAATAGATTGCAAAAGGGATTCATCCGCAACTGATTGAGAGTGATTGATTTCAGCAACGGTAAGAATACGATGTTTATAAACTTCTACATCCAAGATATGTTGATTTTTGTGAATTACTAAAGTGTTATTTAAATGATTACAGACTTCAATATTACATTGTTGATGTGAGCCTACTGTATAAATAGCTTGTGTGACAGACAATCCGTTAGTTTTCAAAGTGTCGGAAAGGATTAATATTTCAGATCCCGGTAATGTTTTCTTTATTTGCACAATTAAATTCGAAGGTACGTTTGGCTCGATAGATTGCGTGCAAGATGATATTACGGGTGAACGAGAATTTTGCTGGGTCGCGTATATTATTTCTTTATTAGCGAGACAAGTTATTGGTTCTTCAACGTACGTTACGGTTACATTTGTCGTCTCCTTTTTATCCAAAACTGATTTTAAGGTATTAGAAGACTTATAGAATTTCCCTTTGATATAAACGCCGTGCTTGGCAGGGTCTAAGATAATGTTTTGATTTCCCATAGATGGGTATCCTATAATTACTGCTGGATACATATCAATGTTTGGTACAACAACAAATGTATCGGCAAACGTGCGTTTACCGACTTTGAATTGAACATGAGTTATGCCTATGACATTTAATTCATTATTTCCTATACCCGAGAGTCTAACTCCGGATTTTTCAATCGGAAAGTTCGAAAACAACAAATGATGTGTCTTCAAATCCATGATATTACGTGGACTACCAGAGTCAAAAAATAACGTAAAGGATTTGTGTTCTAAATTTACAGCATATAAGGTTGGTCGTAACTCATTTTGGCTTATTATCGTATGAATTCGTTGCAAATCTACGGGAGCATGCACTGTTTTACTTAATTCAGCCGTGTGTTTCATAGGAAAATCTATTGCCTCACAATTATCTGATAAAACAATAAATTGATTATTCAATACTATTGATGTTGACATGAATGACCTTGACCCAACATCACTCTCTTCCCCTCTGGAGTTAACTATGTGGTATTTGCTTTGCTCTGCACATTCTGAAAATTAGTCTGACCTTGCGAGGTCTGGTTTGACGACCCAGGCTCAGCGATATTCGAAGAAGTGTTTATTTGCTTTGGACTCTGAACTGCATTGACATTTGGTTGTTTCTTCTTATTGTTAAAATGAGGATTTTTCTTTTTATTTCCATATGGGACTGACTGTGGAATTGACTGTGTATATCTGGGATTCTGTTGTGTCTTACGCGAGTAACACTGATTGTATGAATGTGTCGAACTATTATGAATTGAGCAGAATTTCGTTCTGCAGTCCGCGCTTAAGTGACCTTGACGTTTGCAATTATAACACGTCATTCCCGCTACTTAACTATTATTAACTACGTTGACTGTTTGTGGCTTTGTTTCATTCTTTGCAAAAACTTGAGTTAACACGGGATCGAGATCTGGACACTTACACATGTGTTTTTTTATCCGTTTATATACATCCAATTCCGTACTTGCAGGCGTTAACTTTTTATCAAAACACCACACTAAAGCTTCAGGCAACATAAGTGTCATGCAAGTTAAATACATTAATCGTAAAAAATCTTTCACGGAGATGTTATCTCTAGTAACCCAAGTGGAATTACCTAAAATGTCCTGATATTCATTAGGCCTATCAGCTATGAGAGCTGCTCTCTCAATAACATTAAGCCGAGTCATAGTGGCTTGATTAAATGTATTTCTTAACGTTAATACTACATCCAAGGCTTCTTCACCCAAATAGACCGCGCGTAACCTAACTTTGAAATCATCCCAAGTAACTGCTTCTTGAAATGAAACACCTCTTAAATACGCACTCGCATCCCCCTTAGAAAAATCTATAAAACTTTTAGCTTCTTGTAATTGTACAAAAGGGTCTACGATTTGTTTGGTATTTAAATGGGCATCTACAGATGAAATCTATGACTCCACATTTTGAGGCAAGAACCCATTGACTTGACCCTGAAAAGGAAGGATTGCTGACCTGGCATTTACAAGCGTCACAATTGGGGGAGGACTAGTCTGGCCTACGCCACTAGGTCCTGGGGTGGGGCGCACAGGGGGAGTCATGACTGCTGTATTTCTTTTCCTATCTCTTCGACCCCTTGCAATTCTATCAAAATATCTATATGAATACAGACGTCCACTGCGTAAACGCATATGTATAATAAAATTCCCCAAACAATGTTACTAATCCCAAGACATTTCCCGAGAATTTCTGAAAGAAAACCGAACACAAAGATATTTCCTGTAAATTTCTGAAAGAAAAAGGAATTAGCACAAAGAGAGAAAAAATTCTAGATGAGAATTCGGATTTGAACACAATTTCCTTTAATGAAAGGAAAATAAAAGATTAGCAAACCACTCACCCCAGTAATAATCGACTAACGACTCGTGATAACTACACTTCACTGCCCAAACTGGAATAAATTTAAAAAATTGTACTTAGCTTATATATGGTTCTGTGTGATGTCGTTACATCCTCTTTCTCTCTCTTGATGTTTTGTTAGCGATGTATCGTTCGAGTTTCCGTTGAATGTAGTGCTTCCTGGATATGTTTTGTAACCATTGAACGTCAGTCCTTGGGTTTCCTAGGATGTTGATTGAAGATCCAGTTCATCAGTTTGTATGTATAACATTCATTAAATGTTATAGATTTCGATGGACTATGTTACTTAGTCAAAATTGTAGATACATTAACGTTGAGTTCTTGAAGATCTTTCTCTGGTTTTTACAGCTTTATTTTGATGTCTTGAAGATCTTCCTCTAATTCTTAGAGTTTATTATTATAATTACTTGAAGATCTTTCTCTGATTCGTAGAGTTTAACCGCTGCCACCATTTATTAGTGTGCTACTTTTATAAGCACACATTGAGTATGTGTTGTTTAAGATGTTAAGTCTTGATAATGAAGTTCATCTTAGTAACTTTAAAAAGTATTTATTCTCTAAAAACAACAGAGTTAAACATCTCCATCACAGGAGTGGAGCTGGTTTGGTCGGATGACCAATTCAGGTGAAGTATAGATATGAACTGCTTAAATTATCGATATCACAGATATCGTATGCTTAGTTGTCGTAGCATTTAAACACAATATGGAAACTTACATTCTTTCTCGGAAGACACCTGCATCCGGTGACGACACAATCTTTCACACACTATGCATTGGTGTTGACGTTTCAGAAAAATGTAACATTGCCGAGGCTGCAAATTGCATCCTGTTTATGATTTTATATGACTACAGCAAATCTCACGCTAGCATCTTCTTCCAAAATGACATATTACATCATGTGTTTTAAACATGTAATAACAAACTATTTCATTTATTACATACATACATATATATATATATATATATATATATATATATATATATATATATATATATATATATATATATATATATATATATATATATATATATATATATATATATATATATATATATATATATATATATATATATATCAACTGAGTATAGACTCTGCAAACGTTCAACAGTAATGAAATCTTTTCAAAGACAAGGAATAGAA
>NC_090748.1:23810807-23815807 GCF_036898095.1 Palaemon carinicauda | reverse complement strand
TGCTATACTTGAAGCTGAGGGAGATCTTAATGTGCCCATGAATGAATTCAGTGTTTTTGAAGCCGAAGCTATCATTAAAAGACTCAGGGGATGAAAAACCTCTGGATACGATGGAATAACTGCTGAAATGATATCGGCCGAAAATGAAGTGACTACCAAAATACTTACAAGATTGTTTTGTAGAATTTGGCGTGAAGATGCAAAACCTGATGCATGGGAGTTCGGAGTATTAATTAAAACAGTAAAAAAGGAGACCTGGCTGATAGAAGTAATTACAGAAGTATCGGTTTTCATGAAAATACATAGTAAGCTTATTTTAAGTAGACTAGAGAGATTGATGATAATAAGCTGAATTTAGGAAAGGTATAAGTTTTACTGAATAATTTTTCATTTTAAGACGTTATACATCAATGTGTAAAATATAAAAATTCCACTTTTGATGGCTTTTGTGGGCTATAAAAAACCTATGATAGTGTACACTGGCCAATTTTGTGGATAATCTTGTGTTATTATGGAGTTGCCCTTGAATATGTAATTTTGATTAAAAGCGTTCATGAGTATAACAATACAAAGTTAATATTAGCTGATTCCTTTCGTATAAATTTCCAGTGAACAGTGGAGTACTCCAAGGGAAATTGTTGTCTTCTATGTTGTTTATCCTTCAGATGGATTTTGTAATGCGTGGAATGGTAGAGAATTAGGAAGACAAATTTAACTTTATAGATATAGGAAATTAGCTAATCTAGATTATGCTGATACGCTGTCCTTATTAGTGGAACACCACCAGATTTGCAATACTTGCTTACCAGAATGCATGAAATATTACTAGAGGTTGGACTCAAGATAAATAGAAGAAAAACAGAGATGATAAGAATAGAATATGCAATGAAAGATGAAATATAATTGGAATGAACTGTGATCTATAGTACAGGGTCTTTAACATTTTGAGTTTAATGAAAGATTGAAAAAGCCAATCAGACAATGGCTAGGTTAAGTATAAAATTAGAAATCAAATCGCCTGAGATTACTGATATAAATCAGGCTATATATCTTTTTAGTGAAATCGGTGTTACAGCATGGACATGAGTCGTGGTACAATACTCAAGAAATTTTGTAGATCCAAGGACAAAGCCCTTAGAAGATTTTTTGGAGTTTAAAGGACAATATTAGAAATGAAACTATAGAAGATATTACTCGACTGCCATATTTGGATGAGATTTTGGTGAGGGGTAGATGGAAATGGTTTGGGCATGCTCTTCACACTCTCAACGAGAGAATAGTTCACTAGACTTTTAATTGCGCCGCACAAGGAACAAGAAGAGGTGGGAAATCCAAGTCTATATGGCTGAGGACTATGAAACGTGGAGTAAAAGATGACGAAAGAAGTAAATTTATTTGAAAGCTCAAAATAGAGACGACTGGTGAAACCTTAACGAAGCCCCCTTGCGTCAATATGCGTATGAGATGATGATCATGATCATCATGATGATCTGGAGATATATAAAAAGTTTCCAAAACCCTTGTGCACCTTCAATGGTGGATTAAAATATTGATAGGAAGTCTAGTCTTATGTAAAGAGTGAATAATCACAGCACAGTGAATGAATTTATAATTCTACGAATTTGGGAAGAGATCTATGCCACTCTAGGAGACTATGGATATGAAAAAGATTAAGATCGACTACTGATAAATGTTGTTTTTATTTATGTTCAGGTGACCACTCTGAGTAGGTGCTTATGGCGAGGTATATCATAGAGGTATTACGCTTGTTAGAAGTAGGGTTTATCTTTGTTTTAGCGGTTAAAGTACAAATGGAATTTTGTCTATTGCATAGTTTTCCTTATTGCATTGGAGGAAACTACTATATGGAACCAACTGAGACTCACAGTTACACTAGCACAAACACACACTAAAGTGATCTCTCACAAACATGCAGAAAGCTACACTAGTACACAAAAACAAAACTATACTTGAACACACAAAACTACACTAGCGTATACAAAATAAACTATACTAGCACAAACACACATAAAACTGTGCTCGCACTAACACGCACAAAGTTACAACAGCACGCAAAAACTACGATGGAATACGCAAAAACTACACTAGCACACACAAAACTATACTAGTACAAACACACACACAAGGCTACTCTACCACACACACACACAAATACACTATCGCACACAATTCTATACCAGCACAAACACACAAAACCCCATCAGCAAAAACACACACAACTGCACTCGCACAGATACACACAAAGTTACACTAGCATACACTCGTAAAACTACACAAGCACACTGAAAACTACAGTATCATACACATATACATTATAAAACTCTTCAAGCCGAAATTATGAGTCAAAATTCCTTAGCTATCAAACACTTCCTTATTGTCTGCCGGAGTCGAAGAAATATGTTCGAAGTTGCTCTCTCTTTGAGATAAATATCCCGGTTAATGACTTTCAAGTAAGGTCTTTCGTAACATTATTATACTGATATGATACAGTATATGTTGTTCTTTGCCGATGTCTGCTCGCCTCTGCATATTATGTATTGTTTTTTTTTTTTCTTATCTGCAATTGAGTGTCGACAACAAACGTAATATTTTGTGTAACTATTAGTTCCAGCCATGATTCTATGTGGGGGGGAGGGGTTTTGATATTTCTAAGGCTTATTTTGTAAATGTCTGCAGACTGACGTGATTGACCTTTTATTATTATTATTATTATTATTATTATTATCACTTGCTAAGCTACAGCCTTAGTTGGAAAAGCATGAAGCTATAAGCCCAGGAGGTTCAACAAGGAAAATATTACAATGAGGAAAGAGAACATGGAAAAATTAGATTTTTTGAAACAGTAACACTAAAATAAATATCTCCTAGATAAACTATTAAAACTTCAACAAAACAAGAGGAAGAAAAATAAGATAGAATAGTTTTCCAGAGTGTACCCTCAAGTAAGAGAAATCTAGCCCAAGACAGTAGAAAACTATATTATAGAGGCTACGGCTCTACCCAAGATTGGGGGACAATGGTTTGATTTTGGAGTGTCCTTCTCCTAGAGAAACTGCTTATTATAGCTAAAGAGTCTATTTTACCCTTACCTAGAGGAAAGTGGCCACTGAACAATAATAGTGCATTAACCCCTTGGGTGCAGATTTGTTTGGTTATCTCAGTGTATTCAGGTGTATGAAGACAGAGAATAAGTTAAGAATAGGCCAGACTATTCGGTGTATGTGTAAGCAAAGACAAAATGAACTGTAACCAGAGAGAAGAATCCAATGTAGTAATCTCTGGCCAGTCAAATGACCCCATAACTCTCTAACGGTAGTATCACAATGGATGGCTGTTTGAAAAAGGTAAATTATATTTTTGTAGGCTGATTAGCCCAAAGAAGGAGAGACATTCTATGGGGAAAATAGGAACCGATGAAAAAGAGTGAATAAGGGTGCTCTATTTTAAATGAAACCTTCTTCCAATCTTTACCTTTCTTAATACCTGATTATCGTATTTTTTTAGTCATTCTATATTCTTTAATAGCTCATCCCTCATTAGATGTACGTATTTGGATGACAAAGAGCATGCAAAAGTGACTGGCTACTCTCCTGGTACTTTAAATACCACTTATAAAGTTCAAGAGTAACTGTTTTAGTTCTCGGTGATATTTCATAAATATGTATTTTACAAAATCCCTTTGTTTGTTTCTTTGTTATTGTGCATTACCTGCCAGCTTCTAAGAAAAGTAGGTATTAAGACAACATTGTGGAGATAAATAGAATGATTTTATTTGACAAATCCTACATGAAAAATTACAATATATATAGTTGCAGGTTAACATACATCTATGATACATATGGAGATATTTATATTATTTTATAATTCATGTAATGCATAAAATTACAGGATTTATATTAGTTCCTCAGCATATATCACAATTAAAATCATTAAAACACATTTCCTAAAAATCCCTTTAACATATGTTTAAATCTTTATTAAGGCCAAATTAACTGAAATATTTTTGATTGGAATATCTTTCTATATGAAGCACAGGAAATAAAATTTTCTTTAAAACAGCTATGATTTTAGATAAAAAAAAATTGGTGATAATATTTCTCAAGAAAATTTCTTTTATCCCTGCTAAGATTCCAGGTGATCATTATATTTTTCATAAACTATATAACATAATGGGATATTTATAGTAATTAAATGTTTTTACATAATGTATCATTGCATATGATTTGAAAAAATCAAAAGACATATCAAGTATATCCCTATTGAATGGATATTATGCATGATTTACATGTTTCCCCCCCCCCCCTCTCTCTCTCTCTCTCTCTCTCTCTCTCTCTCTCTCTCTCTCTCTCTCTCTCTCTCTCTCTCTCTTTTATGCTTTAAATATCTTTTTCCTTCTCTCCTTATTCATTATTTTTATTCTTCCTTCTTTGTATCAATCCTTCCTGCTTGTTTTCTTTTTTACTCTATAAGACATCAGCTGTCAAACAACAATCGAATCCGACAGCCATAATCAAATGAGGAAATATCGATAATACAATTTGGCAGATATCCAATCTCTCTCTCTCTCTCTCTCTCTCTCTCTCTCTCTCTCTCTCTCTCTCTCTCTCTCTCTCTCTCTCTCTCTCTCTTCTTATTTTGGTGGAAGACAATCATATCCCCAAATAACAATAATATATATATATATATATATATATATATATATATATATATATATATATATATATATATATGTGTGTGTGTGTGTGTGTGTGTGTGTGTGTGTGTGTTTGTGTGTATATATATATATATATATATATATATATATATATATATATATATGTATATATATATATATATATATATATATATATATATAACTATATATATATATATATATATATATATATATAACTATATATATATATATATATATATATATATATATATAACTATATATATATATATATATATATATATATATATATATATATATATATATG
>NC_090748.1:23800807-23803307 GCF_036898095.1 Palaemon carinicauda | reverse complement strand
GTCATTATCCTCTTTTTAATAGTAAAATAGTGATGTTTATTTATAAGTATATACCTTTGTATTACTTGACTAGATGAAAAAGATTGAAGATTCAATTATGAAATTTACAGATTTTTTTATTTTTTTTACAGAACTTGGGAATATTACATATTATTACCTCCGCCAGGAGGTTATGTTTTCGGTTCGGTTTGTTTGTTTGTTTGTCTGTCTGTCTGTGGACAACGTAGAGGCCACATTTCTACACGGAATCACTTCAAACTTGGCCAAGTAGTTCCCCAATGTGTATGGAAGAACTGATTAAATTTTGGTCAAGGTCACCCCAAGGTCAAGGTCACAGGGGTCACTGGTGTCACTATGACATAAGTGGCCATATCAAGAGACAGAAATAAAGCACTGACTTTTGCATAAGCCAACAGGGAAGTCCTAGTCCAGGCGCAACCCATGGGTGATGTTCAAATTTATAAAGGTCAAAGGTCAAGGTCGAGCAAAAGGTCGAGAAATAAGCTGCTGGGGCGGAGGTCTGTGCTCTACTGAGTGCCCGTCTTGTTATTCCTGTCATCATACCAACTTAGTTATCTTAATAAACAGAGCAAAAAGGTATTGTCAAGAAAACCCAATTGTTGTAAAAAAAGGAATTGAATCAAAGATCTGGCATCCATAAGCTATTTAGTTTACGAAAAACTGAATAATAATGATATCGTAGTAAAATAAGGTAATTGCTTTATCACTGGTCAGTAAGGTAAATTTTTGAAATTTGTGGTCAAATATTTCTAAGCAAATAAAAAAAAATAGGAAAGTAGTTCTACGTAACTACCTTACTCTCTCTCTCTCTCTCTCTCTCTCTCTCTCTCTCTCTCTCTCTCTCTCTCTCGTACTGTATATGTGTATAAATAACATTAAAGACTACATTTTAAAAAAAGAATATTTAACAAATCATCAAGATTCTATTGCATGCCAACAATAAGGTGAATAAACCAGAAATATGGAGTCATCAAAATGTTCACTGCGCACCGTAGACTTGTAATTCCCAGAGCGCGACTTTTCTTTGCTTCATTTAGTTGGTGTGAAATGAGCACCTGGATACATAATTCAACGTGTTGTAACGCGTCGAGCATTTTTTCAATATATATTATTCACTATGTAAAGTTATAATGAGCTCATGCTTCAACTGCATCCCTTTGAGATGCAGTTGTTTCTTTCGTTGCCACACATTTCTAACGTGGCTAAAGGGAGATGGTCTTCGCTACCTGAATTAAATTGTTCATAATCAGGCTCTGCTAATTATGCTTTCTCTGATGTCTTCATGCATTACCTATATTTGAATACTGTCTTAGATATGTACATTTATTTTTATAGAGAAAAGAATTCAATGCATATTGTGCCTTAGTGTTAGTGAGCTTTGGATGGAATATTAATATAACCTAAATGGTTCGCACGATAACCGAACAACCAAGATAATCACTTTGTCAGAAGAAAAGGTGGCGATAAGTAGTTCCAATGTTGACATAAAATATGAAGAAGAAAAATAAAAAATATTATAACAATTTCTTTATATATATATATATATATATATATATATATATATATATATATATATATATATATATATATATATATATATATATATATATATATATATGTCCCGTTTTTTAAGAAAAAAATAGGAGAACGATAAGATGAAATTTTTCATTTGGTGACCACTCACAAAAGATCATCCTCTACCCTACACAGGATGAAGGAAACCTCAAGAGTATATGAAGAAGAGGGGAAACATATTGAAATAATTATTCTACACTATATCATATTCCAAATCTTTACAGGGTCCTGTATTAAGGGTTGTGAGGGTTTATTGGAAATCTAATTTCCATCTGCTGCACTTGTGTTCGGGATTCGCTCAAGCTCAATAGTTTCTTGTAGTGACTGCAATATCAAATTTCGTGTCAGTTAAGGATAAAAGTGTTTTGAGGAGCGAATAGGCCTATCTGCTGTGTCATCATCGGGAAACATTGCCTGGCTTGCCTTGATCACACCTTAGATGATGAGGTACCGTGGACAGATCATACGTATACTTGATCAGTCTCCATGATATTGTCCTGCTAGGGCTTTGTCACTGTCCTTTGTCTCTGCCGTTAATGAGTGACCTTGAAACCTTTAAATGAAATATCTTAACTCATTATGCAAATATGCAGACACTTTTAGATCAAAATATCTTCCGGGGGATTACCAGTCTTTTGATGATCTTTTGATGAGATCTTTGAAGTTATTTTCCTTTTATTTCACAACGTTTGGTTAATGGGGTTTGAATCATTGTGAATTGCTTAACTCTAAAACACACATAAACACACACATACACACACACAGACACACGCGCGCGCTTATAAATGCTATGAGATTGGTATATTTAAAATGACGAAACTTTGACCGCAACATTGAAGAAATAAGTCAGAGAAACATTCAGATGTTGAAATTACATTTTAATTACATATATCAAGGATATATT
>NC_090748.1:23780807-23795807 GCF_036898095.1 Palaemon carinicauda | reverse complement strand
ATTGCTGAAAGAAAACGTGAGGTAGAACATGCACTTAACACTAGGATGCCCGGCTTTACCAATGTGCCTGGATGCCCAACGGGAGTCATGTTGACTCCCACTGGAGTTTTTAGTTATTTCAGGAAATAATTAGTTTTTTATCATTTCTTTTTATTGTTATAACCAGTTTTGTATATAAACAATGTAATATTATTGTGTCCAATGTTCTTTTGTTAGAAATACTTATAATCAAATTTAGTTACCCACATGGATGCCCACGGAGAGCCATTTTGACTCCAATATATTTTCAACCTTAAATATGTAAATGAAATTTTATATATTAATTCTTATATTTATTATTACATAAATAAAGAGTAATTTTATCTAGTTGTAGGTCTCATGATATTGGTCTTAGGTATAAAACTATAAACGTTTGATCTGACTAGTAGATATTTGATTTTACTATATTTTTGGAATACCCTTTGTATTCCACTGTATACAGGAATGAAGAAACTGAACAAATCTAGAAAATAAAGAGGTAGATATTCTAGTAATCATATAATACGCAACGACATGAATATCCTTTTGAATCTATTCCAGATCACATTTTTTATACACACGTTCAACTTTTGAGGTGTTGGTCCCACATAAAGATTTTTCACATCTTGTGCAATTTACTACTGTACGGTATTTTTGTTTTGTTTGTAATGAGCCTTCACTTCGCAGTATTTCTTTAGGTATCTGCTTTGATCTTTGTTTTCTCCATTTCCTTGATTTTCCCTCTGATTCAATTTCTTCCTTGACTGTATATTCATATTTGCTAATTCTTCGGATAGTTGTTCTAGGAATTCTTTCCTGGTAATTTTTTCTTTTGTTACTTCCTTGTATATAACCCATGCATTTATAGCTGCCAGGTCTAAGGTAGTTTGGAGGAAATGAATAGGCCATCACCTTGTGCACGTCCTCTCTGAATACTTTCGAGCCATTTGGTCCAAAATGTTTACTCCACATTTTGGTTCGTTGTAAAATTTGATTGTTTCCAGTGTTTTCTCAGCATTATTTTCTCAAGAAATATCTTGATGGCGAGTGCTAAGAATGGCAAAATTGTTTTGAGTTTTCCCTGATAAACTGTGAGTCATGTCACCAGACTAATAAAGCTTGGTAGAATACAAATTATCTTTTTGAGCTCAAGCCATGTCGTCCTGATGGAAGTTCCTTAAAGTAGTTTCCTAAGGGATATATGTTCTACAGTGATATTCCCAGAGAATTTTACCTTTAGGTATCCAGAATTCTAACTCCTGGCGTGAATATCCTTAAATTTTCTCTCAAGGATATCGCATAATATCAGAGGACGTATTCTTGACACGCCACATAGCAATCTGCACCCATAATAGCGTTTACGCTTCGAGGGGGTGTGGCAAAATAGAAGCGCAGCCGTATCAAGGTTACACCCGTTCTCGTACTACCATTGAGTGTGACAACAGCGCAATCTCCAATATGGCAGACATTCCTTATTTTGTAGCTATTTCGCTAGGTGGTATTCCCTGTTGATCTAACTTTTTCTATTGTTTTACAAGGATTATAATTATGCTTTCTCCATCTTCTGCCTCAGGAAAGTTGAGTATCGAGTCTTTACAATGAGTATATTTTAGCTCCTGCTTCACAGTGAAATTAGAGTAATTTATTGTGCCCAGGAGCTAGGCCTGTTACTGGAGGCGCCCTGGGCGCTGTCGTCCGTTAGGCATGTGTTATTTAGTTAGCAGAACGACTTTCCAATTTTAAATAGCATTAATTAATTATTGAAATTATATAGCTATTTAGGCAATTTATTCTTGTAACAATTTTGATATTTTGCATAATTTCCTTTTCCATGTCGATCGTATAGTTAGAGCTTTGGTGAGTTCGGTAACCGAGATCTCGACTCGCCTAGGTAACCTAACCTAGGCTTTTTATTATATGTTCAGATATTTCCCCGGTTACCCTCGTGTGTTGTTTTTCAATTCAAGTGGAGACTGATACCTCCTAGAATTATATAAAACATTACACGTCTCCATGGAGATTTAAGGGTAATCTCTCTTTCCCCCTGAATGTAGCTTCACGCTACATTTATAGTGATCGTTCCCTGAATTTATTCAGACATGACTAGCCTAGGGTTCTTCTGTCTCTTCCCTTAACCGCAGGTTGTGGTATACCAGTAGGTTTTGGGATTCAGTCAGAATCTCAGAGTATTTAGTCTTGTGTCAGCGACCTTCCAGCAGGGTGAATAGGTTGTAGGATACCATCATTCCCCTGCCGGCTAGCCTGCCGACATTGGAGGCTAGCCCTCCCTAGCCGCACTTGAAGTGGTGGTAGGATACCATTTTCTCCCTGCAGTCTAGAAGACTAGTCCTGTGCTCGCAGTCCCATAGGCTGAAGAATAGTATTCTTCTTTTGCCTAGGATGGCGGCGGCACTGGAACTCTGTTTCTCCCTTGTTGAGAGGAGGCGGCAATGCTGCCATCCCCTTAACTGTATTGGCAATCTCTAGGTTGGGGAACTTAGTCTCTCCTGTCACCTAGGATACTGCCGATACTGAAACAGAGTTTCTTTAAGGTGTGGTAGAACTGACAACTTTGCCAGTTCCTTCCATACCCTATACAGGACCCTGTTCCCTCCACCTCTGTCCACTTCATGATGGCCGAGCCATTGTTTTTCACTGGGCCGGCGTCCTGCAACCTTGCTGTTGCCGGTGGGTTGCCGGAGCCGGCCAGACTCCCTCTCTACAACCACTGTCTGACTGCCGGTAGCTATGTTAGTTGAATGTCGGTGACCATGTATCTTTCAACGGCCGGCGGCCATGACGGCTGCCGGCGGCAATGCATACTGCCGATAGCCACATCATCTGTCGGAAACTATGGTCTCTGCCGGGGGCTAGCAACTTCCGGCAGCCAAGATGGCTACCGGTGGCTGGCGGCTGTCAGTAGCTATGATGGCTTTGAGTGAGAAGTCCCTTCTGTCCCCAAAGTTCTTCAGTTCTCCCTTGGACTGCTAGCCACAGGTTCTGTTGCAGGAGTACCGCCGGTCACGCTGACACAGATTGGTGCTGACTCAGATGGCGGCACGCCGACTGCACTGGTACTGCCGGAGGCTAGCCTGCCGGCAGTGTATCAGCGGCACCTTGCCGGCAATAATGCTGTAGCTGGATGGAAGCCTGAATGCTACATCCTCCCCTTCCATTTGAACCTTCTTTCTGGAGAAAAGGAGTAAAATTAGTCCTTGACATCCTTAATTACTGTATACATACACAGTAAGGAGTAGCCTTTACTCAATGCTATCTCTCTCTCTTTTAGCTAACATGCTGGATATGCCAGCAAGATCTAGCTATGCCGGCGACATGCCGGCTGAACTACAGTATATGCTATACAGGTAGCCAGTATATCTGCAGTATAGAATATACTACAGATAGAAAACTACTATATATTTGCTGAGCCCAATCCCACATTGAATGAATATAATTTCTTCAATATTCTGATTAGAAATCAGTTTTTGGATTACCCTACAATATTAAATAATTTCAAGGCCGGGGTTTTACACTCCTAACCCTTAATACTAGGCAGGCAGTTAATTCTAATAACCAGGCCTTCAGGAGGCTCAATACTACACAATATTCCAGTTGTAGAATGATCTTCCTAATGGGGTAGTTGAATCAGTAGAACTTCAAAAGTTCAAAGTTGGAGCAAAGGTTTTTATGTTGACCAGGCTGACATGAGTCTTTTTATAGTTTATATATGACATATCTGTTTTTGACTTTGTTAATAGTTTATATAGGACATATCTGTTTTGACGCTGTTACTGTTTTTGAAATGATATATTGTTAATTTATTCTCATCATTCATTTATTTCCTTATTTCCTCTCCTCACTAGGCTATTTTTCTTTGTTGGAGCCCATGGGCTTATACCATCTTGCTTTTCCAACTAAGGTTGTAGCTTGGCTAGTAATAATAATAATAATAATAATAGAGCCTTTATCCCTTAGTCTCCCTGATCAGGAAACTCTATGATTTAATGTTATAAGGAAGGCCACGGCAAATAGGTTGGGTGGGATACACAAATATATGTCTTTATTTTCCTTAGTCCAGTTGGCGTCATGCCACCTGGACCGCGCTGTCAAATGCTTGCTAGAAAGGCAGCATACTTGCTGGACTACAATATATAATTGCACAGTTGCAAGCAATTTACAATATATATATATATATATATATATATATATATATATATATATATATATATATATATATATATATATATATATATACTGCAGATAGAAAACTACAGTACGATTATATAGTAGTTATTTCTAACATAGCTTGGGTACCATTGTGCGATCTTCTGCTGGTACCACTCCTATATTGAAAGAAGAGTATTTCTTCAATTTTCTGCTTGAGAATCAGTCATCCTGACCCCACAGTGTTAAGAACAGTGAATTTGTACTTCTCTACCCCTAGGGGTAAGAGCCCTTTTAGTTGGAGTTCCCTGATAGAGGAATCTCCCTAGAGTTAATACTGAGGGGAGGTAACAGCATTTGCTTGCAGGGGGTACACAAGTATGTGTCTCCTACTATCTTTTTATAGCTTACAATCCTAAGCTATTCTGCTAAAAGATGACTTTTGCAGGTTGATTATCAGTGAGATAATCCACTATATACTCATTCTGTTTTCCTTTCTTCACAGGAGGAACACCATATGACTTGTGCTGCAGTCCTCTGCAAGGCCAAGAGTAAGTATTTTTACGGTCAAAATACTTGCAGGTTTCATGCCCCCTGCAATATTATTTCCGGATCTATACATTATTGGAACCCGCTGGTTTGCAATTTATGTTAGACATTAATATCCAAAGGTTTCGAGAATCCCAAGTCGATAGAGACTAGGGATACAGCTCAATACAAATTACGCAACTGGGTGAGAGGCTTCCAGAAAATCTCTCCGGGACCTTACCTACCTAATGATAGGATGTGTAAGCTACTATTTCCAAAGGCAAGTAAGGAGATGATGGTGCCTCAGGTGCCAATTACATCCACTGACGGCCAGATAGCCTTTCAGAAGGAGGGCAGGAAGTGCCCCGGGGTAGGAGAGGAGAATGTCGTGTCGGAATTGCCTCCACCTATGCCAGCTCTAGAGCCATTGACGTCGACATCTTCGTCTTCTACCCCTCTATTAGATAGAATGGAACAATTATGTACCCAAGTGAATAATCTAATGGGGAGCTTTTGTAAACAAAACGAAAAGCAGGAAGTAAAATGCAAGATAGCGCCTTGCAAAGCTTCTCTTGTCACTTCCCAAGGGTCATTCAAACGACCCATGGATCAAGACCTACCGACATGCTCCAAAATCAATCCCTTGAGGTTTGCGGAGCGGATGCCGATTTTAAAAGGCAAACTCTACATCTCGGAGAAGAGAGGTGCTATTCCTTTGGACAAAATCCAATTTTGGCCAAGCTTTGATGCTTTCTCTAATTGTTTTGTTCGACTGAGGTATGAACCAAAGTCAGAAAAAGAAGCGGGATCGAAGGAGGTCATGATTCTCGACCATGATAAGGCACAGGCTATCTTGTTAATTAGCCTGAAAAGGGCGGGTTACTCGGAGTTCAAAGTATTCTCTCTGGATAAGATACATCCTTCCTTTCTTGTTCCTGCTTCAATCTCATTCCTCTTTATGGGGAAGGCATTTACATCTGTTGCCAAAGCAGTGGAGGCGGGTAGGCCATGTCCTGCACTCGAGGAGTGCAAGCCTCTGTCACCAGCCTTTCCCAGACAGGAAAAGGACTGGAAGGAAGTCTATTTAACTTTCTCAGTAGGAAGATTAGATGCGGATGTTGCCAGTCAACAATTTAACGAACATCTCCCTAAACTATCTGAGTTTCTCTTGTATAATGAACAAGAGACAGAGGAGAGACTTGCAGCCTCCTTTTCTCTACAAACCTACATAGAGTTGTGTTCAACCTATGAAAATACCCCAGACATGCTCATGGTCCTAGCCAAAATGCATATGGCTACCTTAGTGAAGGACCTTTACGCCTTTATGAAAGCTATGAGAGCATGTAGAGAGTTTATGTTCGCTGCTGCTACAGTGAAACACGAAACAAGAAAGCTAATATCTTCCAAGATCTGTGGTAAAGACCTCTTTCCAGACGAGGTAGTTAGGAAAGTGATTAAGAGCGCCACCATGGAGAACATAAGTCTTCTCCAAGAGTGGGGCATTGTTTTAAAGAGAAAATCTTCCTTGGTTGTGGGTTCCCGACCTAAAATGAAAATGGGAAAGACTGGAAATATCCGGGCTGTTCAACAACGTCCCACAGTTCTAGTGACCACGGTGCCACAGGCAGGTGGTCAAAAGTTTAAACCTACTGCTTATTCGAAGCATGAAGATGCTTCTGTTAGGAGTGAGTTTCCTTCAGGATCGTCGGACCTTCGATCCTTGGGTCCAAGGGTCCATTAAAAAAGATTCACTTTAATGAAAGGTTGAACTTCCATGTGAAGTTAAATTTAGAACTGGTCGCTGGTGGGCTTGTCGTAGAGAAGGATTTTCCTGTGTCAGAAGTAACTACAGGTAGGCTGTCTTCATTTTCCTACCCTTCTCGCTTTTCAAGAAACTTTGAGGACATAAACGAAATACTATTTTCAAAAGGTAAAGGCAAGTTCTCCTAAATCACTCAATTCAATAACTGTAGTAAAATGAAAAAAAATATTTTTAAGGTAAAGGCGCAAGCTCTGCTATTTCACTCAAGTCACTAAACTCAGTAGTTAACTTTATAAGTAAATTAAATTCTGAGCAATAAAAAATATATAGCCTATATATTCTGCCTCCAATTTAACGTGGCAACCACCTAACCACGAAAGGCCTAATGATCCGAAAACTTTGGCGTAAAGTAAACATAACCTAACATTGGCTAATTAACGAAAAATTGCCTCTAATCCTAAAAACTTTTATATGGTAACACGCAAAGTTACAGCAGTGATAAATTATGAATAGTTTAAATACCAAATCCACGGGGTTTATTAATTGGGAATCGAGCAAGGGAATATTTATCCACGATAAACAAATTGATAGGGAATCACTTTGGAAGTCAGCCTATCTTTCGTAATGACGTACCTTATCAATTCAATTCCTCGGAAATTTGGCGAAGATAGTGTCCTGATGTTACGACGCTTATGGCTGGTCTCGTCTTGTGCAGGATGGCGGGGAAAAGCGAGTTTATGTTACTCCTCCATTACACGACTTCGACAACTCTGGATATCATTATTCCTGTAATATCCAGCCGTCCGTCCAGTACGAAAACCTTCTTTCAACTCTCCTTGTCTCTGCTGGCGATGTTTCCTTTAGAATTCGTATTACTGTAAAAAACAAGACCACCAGCAGATAGTTCCGAAAGGGTTGTTAAGTAGTTTACGCCTCAAAGGATTTACCGTCAAAACAAAAATATACAATATGCTGGGTTTCCCTTCAAGCGTAAACGACCATTAATTATAGTAATAATAAAGCATAAGTTATCACTGGGTAACACAGGTTTACCCAAAAAGAAAATTAATAAACAATGGAATATATGATTTACTAACCAACTAGCAACAACAAAAGGAACAATAACATTAATTAAACAGAATTTCCAACAGGCCTAATCAAGATGGGATTATGATGGGAAACAGAAATGTCTCCACCATAATTTCCTTACCTTCTCCTTCAATTCAAAACCCTCCTGAAGAAGTATACTGGAGAGCTCTAGAGCATACAGGGGGTAAGGAAACTATAGTCCATCAAGTTCAAGGGAAGGCTGTTTTGTGTTCACAAGAAGGACTCAAGAAATCTCGGAGTCATTATGAACTTGTCGCCACTCAACAAGTTCATATAAAATAGCAAGTTCAGAATGTTAATCCTTCTGAACATATGGACCTTCTTTCAAAAACGGGTGTTCGTAGTCTGGTCAGACCTGAAAGGTGTCCTGTGGCAACTTCCAGTCAATCACCCCCTCCCCTCCTATCTCGAATTCAAGTTACAGATAGTAACATACATCCTAGGAGAGATACGTGTCGGACTAGACACAGTACTAAATATCTTCATAGGATTAGCAGACTTAGTCACGTAAAAACCAAGCCTAGAAATGCTTCAGTCAACAATGTACCTGGACGGGAGGATGGGGTGGGCAGCACCTGAAGTGGCTGGTCTATGTGCATCCAAGGAAATGACCCAGTTACTGGTACATCGCAGATGTAAGATAAGCTTATAGAAGTCTCGACTCTCTCCAGCTCAAAGGTTTCAATGGCTGAAAAACCATTGAAGCCTGTGGTCACATCAACTCTCCTTTCTCTGGGGAATATAAAAGGAGATCGTGAGGTCGGACAAGAAACCCAGGTAATCAGTCAGATTTCCGAGATGCTAACAGGGAGAAGCTCTGAACTCTCCTCAGTTTGCAATAGTGACAGACCTAGTGCTAAGAGCACAGGGGAAAGATGCGTCAAGAGATTGGAGAAAATACGCATCAAATGCTTGAACAGATCTGAAAAGAACGATATTGGTCCCTCTTTAATCGCTTCTCTAACAAAAGTTTAAGGCCGAAAGTCCCAAGACTATGCTGGTCCTGACATGAGTGGGGAAGCTCTCTCCACACAGATCAGACTTCCTAAGACTGATCTGGGACACCGAAGAGATAATGAGACGTCGCAATTGACAATGCTAAGGAACTTTATTAAAAGTATGGCACCTGTCAGCAGTTCATATACAATTGATCCACAATGTGATAGTGGATGCTCTAGTTCGATCCAAGCCGATAGAGTTGGAATGGTCCATGGACGCAGACCTATTCCCTCCCAGATGGGAACAAGTCCCGGAACTGCAGATCGACCTCTTCATCACGAGCGTCTTCAAGAAATTACCTCGATATGTAGCCGCATACGAAGATCCTCTAGTGGGGTTGATAGACAGCATGTCTCTAGTATGGAAGGGATGGACTCAGGTATTCCTGTTCATCCCATCCAATCACCTGATGAAGGTCCTCAAAAGGCTCAGATACTTCCAAGGGGGAGTAGCTCTATTGGCTCCCAAGTAGCCCAAGAGCAATCTGTCCTCCTTAATGAAGGAACTGGAGCTGAGGCTTGCCCTAGTTCTGAACCTATGTCTATTTTAGAAGGTTCAGAAATTAATTGCCTTCGTTTTATCGCAGAGAACCCGAACCCTTCATTTCATGATTTTCTTACCCTAGCGGTTAGAAAAAGATTTGGGATCTCAGAAGGCAGTATAGAATTCTTAGGAGAATAAAGGTCTAAGTCAACAAGAAGACAATACGAGTCTTCCTGGAAAAAGTGGGTTGCGTTTGTGAAAGCAAAAGGACCAAAAGAAATTTCAATGAACTTCTGTCTGTCCTTTGTCCTCCTTCATAATCAAGGTCTGGCGGCCAACACGATAACTATGTGCAAGTCAGCCTTGACTAGACCTCTTCTATATGCCTTTCAAGTGGATCTAGCGAATTAAATCTTTAATAAGATTCCGAAGGCATGTGCAAAGCTTAGGTCTGCAGCACTACCAAAGCCCATCTCTTGGTCTTTGGACAAGGTCCTACATTATGCCTCATCGGTGAACAGTGATGATTGTTCCCTTAAGGATATAACCCAAAAGGCTATTTTTCTGTTCGCTATAGCCTCCGGGGCTAGAGTTAGTGAAATTGTGGCCCTATCTAGAGATGAGGCCCACATTTAGTTAAAGTAAGCAGGAGAACTGAATCTTTTCCCTGATCCTACCTTTCTTGCTAAGAACGAGCTGCCCACTAAGAGGTGGGGTCCCTGAAGAATCTGCCCTCTGAAGGAAGATGTCTCTCTATGTCTTGTAGAGTGTCTAAAGGTCTATCTTCGTAGAACTTCAGACTTCAGGGGAAGACAGCTCTTTAAGGGAGAAACCTCTGGATCAAACTTATCCCTGAATTGCTTCATCACTGAACTTTTTTCAACATATGGACTTCGAGCAACTTCGCTTATATACTGGATGGAGATCATCCAAAGTGTTCTACAAATGCTATGCTAAGGAGGTCCAGGAACTGAAGCATTATGTGGTGGCAGCAGGTAGTGTTTTAAAACCTGCCGTCTAATTCTGCGATGAACAGATAATTGACTGGTACTGTCAATTAAAGAGAGAAGGGGTCACCACTTTTAGGGTGACCTCTTTAAATGAGTGTTACTATGGTGACAATAATTCTGTTTAAAATCCCAGGTGTGGAATTATACATATAGCACCAGTGCCGTGTGTACGTAGTACACATTGTCGATAGGATGTAACCGGTACACGGATCATGAAGAGAAATTTTATTATAAAAATTTTCTTTAATCTGAGAGTGGCACTCATCCTTTCTTTCCCTTTTAAGAAAGAAATATAGTCTCTGTATTCATTACCTGTATAATTCCATTGTCATACTACATTCGTTTTACTGGTTAACTCATTTAGTCATTTATTAGGAATAAATGTCTATTAGAATGTAGTGCATCTGAAATTCTCCCGACAATTGCATGTATAAATGCCAGAGTTTTTTTACTTACTAAAGTAAGTATTCTTCATATAGTTGTATGCTCACCAACGATAGATATAAGAGACACTGATATTGATTCGGCAATATATACAAACTATGAGACTGTTTGTATATTCAGTGTATACTTATATTTGTTCATACAATATATGTTAACCTTGAGATCTATTTTCTACTGTCTAGAATGACTCTTCCCTGCACGGGGCAGGAAGCACTAACATCGTTTATGATTAGTGATGATGACGGAATACGGTTACGTCATTTGTCTCAGTTGGTCCACATGACCATTGAAATTTTGTTCCAAGGTTAAAGTACTGATGAAAATCTACAGATACACTAATACTCTGGTGTGCTTCCATCAGGACGACATGGCTTGAGCCCAAAAAAAAAGATTTTGAGCGAAGCGAAAAATCTATTTTTGGGGGAGATGGCCATATCGTCCTGATGGACCCACCCATCTTTTCTAAAAGAAAAGATCTTCACAGTATCCCTCCCGAAGTACTGTATCTGTAGCACCATGCACAATGCTAAAAAATGTCCGCCATCTTGGAGATGGCGCTGTTGTCATACTCAATAGTAGTATGAGAACGGGGGTAGCCTTGATACGGCTCCCCTTCTATTCTGCCACACCCCCTCGAAGCGTGAACGCTATTAGAGGTGCAGATTGCGCTGTGGCGTGTCAAGAATACGTCCTCTGATATTATGCGATATCCTTGAGAGAAAATTCAAGTATATTCGCGCCAGGAGTTAGAATTCTAGATACCTAAAGGTAAAGTTCTCTTTGAATATCACTGTAGTACATATATCCCTTAGGAAACTATTTCAAGGAACTTCCATCAGGACGACATGGCCATCTCGCCCGAAAATAGATTTTTCGCTTCGCTCAAAATCCGTTTTTGTGGTTCTCACTGTCGCAGGCACTTCTCTTCTTATTTTATTCATAGTCCCTATGATACTGGTTTCCTTTTTCTTTAGTTGCCGGGCTAAGTTGACCGATGTAAAATAATTATCTGTTGTGACATCTATCCCTTTATTCAAATAGGGATCTATTAGTCTCATGATCACATAATCAGCAACCCTTGCTTCTGTAGCACGATGCTCTTTATCTGCATAAGGAAATCCATTCACCAGATATTTACTCTCCTTGTCTACAGCTAACCAGTATTTCTGACCGTACTTATCAGGTTTTGATGCCATAGATTGTGTAAAACGGTATCTTACCTTATCAGAAAAGAGCTGCTCGTCAATAGTTATATTAGGCTCAGGTTTGTAGCAAGCAATGCTGTTATCTATAAATCTATTCCATTCTGTAAAAAATAATACAAATTTGTCAGTTTTGAGTCTCTTTGAATTTGTAGATTTATAGTCAAATCACAATATCCGTAGAATTTCACTGAATATATTTCTTGACATAGCTTGCTTGCATAGTGGAATACCCCCTTTATCTCTCAAAAGGCTATGCAGAGGTCTGTCATTCTTACCTGCTACACCTTGGGCATACATAACGGAAATAAATGCTTCGATTTCTTCATCATTTAGAGAGAAATTTTGGCTTTTATTCCGTCTGCGAGCTATAGCAAATGTACAATTTTTTATGGGCTGTATTATGAATTGGCCAATCATTAGTCTCCATGCACTTGCTGGGCTACCAACAGTGATACATCTTTTTGCATGGCCTATAGGTCCAGGCGTTTCTCGTAAAATAATTTGTTCTGACCGTCTGCCACCTGAACATTTATCTGCCAGAATTTGCTTCCACTATGTACCATCCGAAGTAACAAAATCTTCCAAAATACACTCTTCTGTTACTTCATTTGTAATGAAATAAACAGTTCAACTAGCATTAGGCTCTGCAACTGATGCCAGATGTATGAATGTTGCATTCATACAAGGATAACGAAAACGAGAAGAGAAAGTATGTAGTTATTCGATGAATATCAGTAAAATACAAAATGTTATGTTTCTTGGAAATTGCCAGTAAAAAATTTACTTGAATCACAAGTAAATATGTTATATGAAATTAGAAAATAGTGAAAGAAAAAATTTGTCAGTTTGAAATAAAGCAAAATTTATCTTATAATCTTCAACAAATGATGTAAAATTATTAGAAAACGGGATTCATATAGTTTAAGAAGAGTTTCACAAAAAGGAATCAAAATGACGCCCTTGGGCATCTATTACAACACCTGAAAAAAATAATACCTTAAGTAATTCGGTATACTTTTCTACGCTTGTAAGATGTAATACACTCATAATCAATAAGAGTCACGAGAGGATTCGTAAAAAAATATATGGAGGAACCGAGGCCGGGAGTTATTTGAATAGTAGCAAGGAGTCAAAATGACTCCTTCGGGCATTCTAAGTAAATAAAGCTGGATGCGTTTGTCATGCCTCCCAGTCATCACCTAACGGCTCACATGCACAACATATAAATAATAAGAACATTCTGATTGTGAAAGTAGTTAGACAGGAAGATCCCATCTCTCCTAAATTATGCACAGCATGCCTAAAATAAGTTTTTAAAAATTTGAATTTGAAAAATGTAAGTATTAACAATATGGGGAATACCTTAACGACTTAATATTTGAAGAGGTATTTGTTTACAGCGCATGCTTTCCCTTTATTCCAAAATCATTCATTCCCGCAGCTCATTTCTTCTTTAACAGTAATTAGGGGGTTCTGTAAATACTGGGAAAGCAAAAACAAATAACAAGTTATGTTGCTGGAAGGGGGGGGGGGGGGCTTGGTGGAGGAGGTACTAAGC
The DNA here is from genome assembly GCF_036898095.1 of Palaemon carinicauda. NCBI lineage: Eukaryota > Metazoa > Arthropoda > Malacostraca > Decapoda > Palaemonidae > Palaemon > Palaemon carinicauda. The sequence continues at coordinate 23,782,526 of NC_090748.1, read as the reverse complement.
AACCGGAGCCGACATCGTCAACATCATCAACCAAAGTATTTCGCGACGTCAGCGGACATTTGATCCATATTCAAAATGTATACTAAATTAAAAATGGATCAATTACTGAAAGGTGTCACTATTTGTGATTTGTATATTTTATTTGGTAAATACTTGAAAATAAATCTTATTTTCTTTTAAAGAAACTTTTTACAAGAATTAATATTTTTCCAGCGTGACTGTTTTCATTGGCGGGAAATTGGCAGACATCCTTAGGCAGTGGTCAATAGATGGCGTTAGTGTAGCAAAATGTCATGTGGGAAACTAGTCATTCTTAAAATGGTTTCTTTAAAAAAAACACTTTAATTTGATTTTTATCAAATATTTACTAAATATAAAATACACTTTTCAAAAATAGTGAAACTTTTGAGTAATTACTCTATTTTTTGATTTAGTATATTTTGAATATATAACATATTTTCCCTAACGTCACAAACTTTTCTTTGGTTGACCATGTTGACGATATAGCTCTTGGTCGCTTACTACCTCCTCTACCAACCCCTCCCCCTCACCCCCTCCCGCAACATATCTTGTGAAATTTTACTTTCCCAGCATTTAAAGAACCTCCTAATTACTGTACAAATAGAGGAGAGCGGCAGGAAAGCATAATTTTGGAATAAATGGAGAGCGTGCTCTTTTAAACAAATACATTTGAAGAGGACATAGTGAATCATCACAAAACATAATAGAAGATAGGAATAGAGAAGCAGATATGCAAGACTGAAAATGAACATAATTAAAATTAAGATAACGCAATAGAAATGCAGAGACAATTAACAAGGGCCATAAATGGATTCTTAGCGATTGTTGATTGAATATATGTACTTAGGGTAGACAGTAAGTGTTTCCATAAGGTATGAGACCGAAATTAAAAGTGATATACATAGGATACAGAGGTTTTGATAAACAAAATGAGATTATGAAAAGTTAAATTCCACTTTTTATAAAAAATAAAAGTATTTAAGCAGATAGTTCAACAGGTAGCAACCTATGTATCAGAAACGTAGAAATTTATTAAAACCTAGAAAATAACATACTTAAAAGTCAAAGAGCTATGGAAAGAATAATAATGGGAATAACAGTAAGAGAGAGAAAAAGAGTGATATGGATATAATGGTTAATTAAAGTATAATATATTAAAAAATACTTGTAAGAATAATAAATGGACAGAGACAACACAAATAACGAGTAAGACATAAAAGACATGAACATAAAAAAAAACTGAATGAATCCGTAAAGATTGCAAAAAAAAAGACGGGAAAGAAGAGAAGACGATGGATTGAAGAACTAAGAAAAAATTCAGTTGTAGATAGATCATAAATAGACGAAATTGAAATGGAATGGCTAAGGCTTTTGTCCTGCAGTGCACTAATTAAGGTTGATAGATTTTGTATATATATATATATATATATATATATATATATATATATATATATATATATATATATATATATATATATATATATATATATATATATATATATATGCATATATATATATATATATATATATATATATATATATATACATACATATACACACACGTATATATATATATATATATATATATATATATATATATATATATATATATATATATACATATATATATATATATATATATATATATATATATATATATATATACATATATATATATATATATATATATATATATAT
>NC_090748.1:23773307-23778307 GCF_036898095.1 Palaemon carinicauda | reverse complement strand
ATGTAATAGACTCTACCATAAGAAATGTGTGCATATAGTGACAGCAATCACTTATAATGAATGGAATAACCTAGATTGATTATGCCCACACTGCGTACGTGAAGCCAGACAAAACAGTTAAATTATATCATAATCAAAGGAAGATGTAAACGTGAGAGATCTGGCCCAGAATGAACATGATGCGAAAATAGATGACTTGGAAAACAAACTTCCAGACCTTTGCGCAGACGCAGCAAATTCCACCCAGACCACCGACCTCACTGAGAAAGTTGACATTCTTGCCATGAATATGATTTAAATTACAGCAACTCTTCAAACATTGATAGACCGAAAACCGGAGAAACTGACATTTGCTGACAAAGATAAGTAAAAAAAAAAAAAATAAATAAATAAATAAATCTGTTGATAATTAAATCAACTAATATGACAACTAAACTAAAATTACCGAAAAATTAACGTGAGGTTGAACAAGCACTTAAGGATATTTTATACTTAATACAAGGTCAACCACGAATGGCAATGTTGTAAACTTTGCAAACAATATGAGTAGAAAAGCGGCGGCAAACAAAATTCAGACATTGGTGGCTGACACTGAAACGAGAAAAATCAGAAAACTAAAACCAAAAATAATGAGAGGCAATGTATACAATGATGAAGATAATGTAGTAAATGCTTTGATTAAAAGAAATCGCTGCCTTGACCAGGTGCAGAATATAAAAGAAAAGACGAGTGTATTCCTGAAGAAACCACTCGGGGGAGGGGGGGGGACCCACAACGGGCTGAAATGTGATCCTGAAGCTCGGAGGGCTCTTCATGATTATGGAGACAAAGTTTCGTTACGATGGGGTATGTATAACATACGTGATAGGTACCTCGTGATCACCTGCTACCACTGTCAAAGGTATGGCCATTTTGAAAAAGATTGCAAGTCTTAGAATGATGATAAAGTCTGCGGGACTACGCAGTAGATTCTAGAGACTGTAAAGCTTATGACTTGGAACTGAAAAGACTAGCGGAAAATACTGATCATGGTTACTAGGGATGTCATAAACTGTGGCTATGTAAATATACAATCTGATAAACTTGATAAACGAGAAATATTTGGATATCCCAGCATTATCTGAAATATGGTTAAATAACTTGGACATGGCAAAGATCACTGAAATGAAGCCCCCCCACACATGCCTTCTTACTCATAGCAAGAGAAGGTAGGTCTGGTAGGGGTGTCGGACTCTTTATCCATAAAACTTAATCAAATATCAAAATGTTGAAAGGAATTAGTGTAACAAGCTTTGAATATATAGAAATCAGATTTACGCCAAAAAACAGAAGAATATCCTTTGTAAACAATACGTGATTTGAAACGATAAATACTCTAAACAAACAAGGTAAAACGACAGCGGAGTTCCTGTAGAGAGTAAGGTTTTCCTGCTATAGGCGACCGGAAAAGCGGCCATCAAAGTAAATAAGTAAGTAAATAAAGCTGGATGCGTTTGTCATGCCTCCCGGCTCACACGCACAACATATAAATAATAAGAACATTCTGATTGTTAAAGTGGTTAGACAGGAAGATCCCATCTCTCCTAAACTATTCACAGCATGCCTAAAATAAGTTTTTAAAAGTTTGAATTTGGAAAATGTAAGAATTAACAATATGGGGAATACCTTAACAACTTGAAGAGGTATTTGTTCACAACGCACGCTCTCCATTTGCTACAATATTATGCAGTCCCGCCGCTCTCCTCTTCTTTAACAGTAATTAGGAGGTTCTTTAAATGCTAGGAAACCAAAAAAAATAACATATGTTGCTGGAGGGGGGAGGAGGAGGGGGTAACGGAGGAGGTAGTAAGTGGCTGGGAACCGACATTGTCAACATCGTCAACCAAAGAAGTTTGTGACTTCAGCGGACATTTGATTCATATTCAAAATGAATACTAAATTAAAAATGAATCAATTACTCAAAAGTGTCACTATTTGTGATCTGTATATTTTATTTGGTAAATACTTGAAAATAAATCTTATTTTCTTTTAAAGAAACATTTTACGAGAATTAATATTTTGGAAGGAAATTGGCAGACATCCTTTGACAGTGGTCAATAGATGGCGTTAGTGTAGCAAAATGGCTTCTTTAAAAATCGCTTTAATAAGTTTTTTTATATCAAATATATACTAAATATAAAATACACTTTTCACAAATAGTGACACTTTTGAGTAATTACTCTATTTTTGATTTAGGATATATTTTGAATGTATACCTAATGTTCCCCAACGTCACAAACTTTTCTTTGGTTGACCATGTTGACGATGTTGGTTCCTGGTCACTTAGTATCTCCCTCACCCTCTTCCGCAAGATATCTTGTTGTTTTTTTCTTTCCCAGCATTTGAAGAACCTCTTATTTACTGTACAAATAGAGGAGAGTTGCAGGACTGCATAATTTTGAAGTAAATGGAGAGCGTACTCTTGTAAACAAATACCTTTGAAGAGGACATAGTGAGTCATCATAAAATATAATAGAAGATTGGAATAGAGAAAGCCGATATGCAGGACTGAAAATGAATATAATGGAAATTTAGATAACATACAATAAAAATGCAGAGACAACAAATAAGGGCCATAAATGTATCCTTAGCGATTGTTGATTGAATATATGTACTTAGGATAGAGAGTAAGTGTTTCCCCGAGCATGACACCAAAATTAAAAGATAGATAGGCTTAGGATAGGATAGAGAGCTTTTGATAAACCAAATGAAATTATAAAAAGTTTATATCCACTTTCTCTAAAAAAGAAAAGTATTTAAGCAGATAGTGCAACCGGTAGCAACTTATATATCAGAAACATGAAAATTTTTTAAGACCTAGAACATAACAAACTTACAAGTCAAAGAGCTAGGGAAAAAATGATAATTGGAATAACAGTAAGAGAAAGAAAAAGAGTGATATGAATATAATGGTTAATTAAAGTAAAAGATATTAAAGAAATACTTGTAAGAATAATAAATGGACAGGGGCAACACATATAATGATTAAGAAATGTAATACATGAACATCAAAAATGAATCCATAAAGATTGCAAAAGATATACAGGAAAGAAGAGTAGACTATGGATTGACGAACTAAGAAAAAATTTGGTTAGAGATAGATCATAGACAGACGCAAGTGGAATAGTATGGCTAAGGATTTTGTCCTGCAGTGCACTAATTACAGCTAATGGCTGTACACACACACACACACACACACACACACACACACACACACACACACACATATATATATATATATATATATATATATATATATATATATATATATATATATATATATATATATATATATTCGTATTCATATTCATATTCTAATTTTATTGTGTTTTTGATAACCTCAGTGCTAATCACCACATATGTGTTTGAATATTAAATTTATGTACGCTAGCATACTGATCAAAATATCATCACTACTCTAAGTATGTTTTAGGCAGAAAATGCTATTATATGTTGCACAACGTAAACATGAACATTAAGAATGATAAAGAAGGTCCTCTTTGCTTATCACTGGTAACTCAAATCAACCTCATATAAAACACTATTTTGCAACCAAATACCTATCTAATAGATATACAAGAATATCTGTTAGTTGTTGTACATACGGAGAGGTTACCAATAACAAATAAAATTGATCTTGCCTGATTTTTTAATTTTTTATTCACTCTGATTTACAGAGTATACCATTCATTCCTTAATAAAGAGCGGCCACCCTCTAGAAGGCACTTTTCAAACACCTAAACAACGGGGTCCAAGGCTCCAGTGCCGAACCTTCTGGCCAGATGCATGAATTATATCTAATATAATCCATTCATCATCTAACAGATGTATTCTATTATTAAAAGGGTCGTATTATATTTTTTATTGGAGTTTGTTGCATTACTATGACTTTTATTATTCTTCCTATTACATGTTTTTCATAGCTAATAGCTGCTTGTTTATTTTGTATCGATTTACTTTTACATTGCGTTGATTAAGGTTTAACTGTTAGAATTATAAAAATCTTAGTCGCTAAGATCTATTAATATTAACTACCTTGTCAGCACGGGTAATCTCGAAAGCAAAGTTTCGAGGAAATATTCAAGAAAAAAGAGAAAACAAGAAATGAAATATTGCTGTACTTGAACAAATACTTAGTATTATGCAATCACATAAAACTAAGAACATGCTTGGGCCTTCGTATATATATATATATATATATATATATATATATATATATATATATATATATATATATATATATATATATATATATATAGTCCTCGTCATTGTGTGAATTTTAGTAAGTCTGTACATGAGTATAGCAAGTGAATAGTTCTTGTTAATGGATTCCTATCAAATAAGTTTCCAGTGAACTGTGGGGTACGCCAAGGGAATGTGTTGTCACTTATATGTTTTATCCTCCTCGTGGAATCTATAGTGCATAGAACAGGTAGGGATTGTGAAGAATGATTGGACTGGATTAGTAACAGGAAATTGGCTGACCAAGATTGTGTTGTTGTCGCTGTACTTATTAGCAAAACACCACAGGAATGGTGATGCTTGTTCACCAGAATACATGAAATATCAGGTGAGGTTAGGCTCAAGATTAATAAAAAAAAAGACAGATATGATGAGAATGGATTATACAATGAAAGATGAATTGTCATTGGAAGGGGAAAGGATTAATGAGGTGGAATCATTTAAATATTTAGACACCATTATCTCTAATAGAGCATCTTTAGAACTTCAGTTTAAAGAAAAAATTAAAAATATTAAATCAGACAATGGCTAGTTTAAGTAGAGTTCGGAAATCATATCGTCTGAATTTAATGTATATAAAAAAATCAGGCTATAGGTTAGCTAAGTCGTGGTATAACAACAATAATATTTAGCAGAATTTTGAGATTTAAGATCAAAACCCTCAAGAGGATATTGGGCATAAAGTGGCTGAAGATGTTTAGAAATGAAACAAAAAAAGA
>NC_090748.1:23760807-23768307 GCF_036898095.1 Palaemon carinicauda | reverse complement strand
TCGTTCAACAGTATCATCGAATCTTTGGAAGAAAACCTCCGATGTCCCCTCTTCATGCCACCCCTTTTGTGACGTCTTCGAATCCGGTCATCATGCCAGTTTCATCTGAACTTAAGCCGCCTTCCTGCAACGTTTTCAAGCCTTACTTCAACAGTATCATCGAATTCTTGGAAGAAGACCTCTGATGTCCCATCTTGATGCCACCCCTTTTGTGACGTCTTCGAATCCGGTCATCATGCTAGTTTCCTCTGAACTTCAGCCACCCTTCTGCAATGTTCTCAAGCCTGAAGCCTCCTTACCAGTATCGTCTCAGCAGCTGCAGAAAACTATTCTTAAGTATTTTGACCTTATTGACTGTTCCCCCTTTCTGTTGATGTTTTGGTTGGTATGATTTGTCAGTAATAGTAACTGATGAAGTACCATTATTTTTCTTTGTAAGTTTGTGGATAAACGAGTTGTGTTTTTCGTGTGTTTCTTTTTATTTTCATTTCCCATATTTTAATCGGTGTTGTTGATATTTATTTTACTTATTAAAAGAACCTGTAACGATTTTAAGATCGTAACAGTTGGCGACTCAGCCAGGATTTTCAACAAGGTAACCAATTGGAACAGGGAGAATATAGAAAGAAGCAGAATGAGTGAAATTACGAAAGATTTGATAGCTTCAGGTAAACTTCTTGGTCTAGATGGCGATGCTCTCCGTTAGTATGTTTATAAGAGAGAGGAGGAAGTGTTTGAAAGAGACGAAAGAGCAGCTGAAAGAGAAGTAAATGAGAGACAGCAAGAAGAAAATGAGAAACAGCGAGAAGAAAATAAGAGACAGCGTAAGCATGAGTTAGAAATCCCTCGTTTAAGGCAAATTCTTCATAATAGTCCGCCAGGTAGTAGACCAGGAAGTAATGCGTCAGGTAGCAGATGGGGTAGTAATAAATCATTGAACGATGATTCTGATCATTTAGGTATGGGTGCAGTGTTGAAATTAGTTCCAAAGTTTGATGAGGAAGATGTAACAAAATATTTCATGTCTTTTGAAAAGATAATGAACAGAGTAGGTTGTCCCAAAAACAGGAGGACTTTTTATTTGCAGTCAGTCTTGTGTGGTAGGGCACTTTTTATGTATAGTTATGTATCTGAGGATGTAAGTGAAGACTATGATATTTTGAAAGAAACTGTTCTTAGTGCATACAGGTTAGTGCCAGAGGCATACCATAAAAAATTTAGAAGTTTGAAAAGAGATGAGAGCAGTACTTATGTAGAATACTGAAAAAAAGTTAGAGAGATCATTTGGTGATTGATTAACTTCCGCTGAAGTAGATAGTTTTGATGATCTCAAGAACTTAGTTTTGTTAGAAAAACTTCAAAGTAACATATCTCCAGACATTAAGATATATATAGAAGATACGCATGGAAAGTCTTTTACAGATGCAAAAAGGTTGGCAGATGAGTACAGTCTCACTCACAGTTTAAGTGATAGTAAGAAGAAAAATAATCCTTCTTCAAGTAAGATGCAATATGGTAAGAGTAGTTATAGCAATAGTAATACTTGGAAATATGATTATCATTATTATTGTTATAGAAGTGGAAAACCCGGTCATACTGCCAAGTTTTGTAAGAGCAAATGGGAAGGTAGTAGTTCAGAAATAATTTGTTATCTATGTAATAAGAAAGGGCATATAGCAAGGAATTGTATAGTAGAGGAGAAGAATGTCAAGAAACCAGTGCCTCTAATTAATAACCTTTCGTCAAGCAGAAATGACATTTTGAAAGAAACTAGGAAATTTTACGGAGATTATTTGTCTGAAGGTGTAGTTTCTTTGCTTGAAGGAGGGGATTCGAGAGATGTTATCTTGCTTAGGGACACCGGAGCAGCTGTTTCCCTTATTAGTAAAGAGTGTGTGCCAACGAGAGCAAAAATCAGTATGAAAGAAAAAGTTATGCTAGGTGGGTTTCACAATACTTGCGTTGTCTGTCCTTTGTTGAAGATGAACTTGAAAAGTCAGGGATTGTCAAGAGATGTAAAATTAGCAGTTGTAGACTATTTGCCAGTTGATGGCGTTGACATTAATGTCGGTAATGATTTAACTACATCCAAATGTGTGAATACAATTTCAAGTGAGGTCCAAGTACCTGAAATGGTAGTAACTAGGTCACCTTTAGATACAGATTTAGGCTACAGTCATAATATGTTCGAGGATTCAAACATGTGCGATGGAGGCGGTGAGGTTCATCTTAGCCAGTGTGGGGCTGAGAAGACCGACTTCATTGGAGTTGACAGTGTTAGCCAAGTTGATGACGTAGCTGTCAAAAGTAGTGACGTAGACGAAGCCGATGTAGTGGATTAAAGTAATAGCTACTGCAGTAGTTTAGGCACTAACATTTTGAACAGAGATGACCTAATTAAGTTGCAGAGAAAGGATGAGACACTGTTTCGAATTTTGGATAGTGAGTTGGATGATGATCTCGATAATGTTTGTAAGGAAACCTTTGGTTTAAAAGACAACATTTTGTGTCGTTATGTTCGCCCCAAGTCAGTTAGCAAAGAGAGCAGAGAAGATTACATTCACAATTTAGAGAATTACAATGAGAATTTAAGAAAAGCTTGGAAATTAGCAAAAGAAAACGAGGGCAACAATCAAGGGGAAACTAAAAGAAGATACGATCTTAAGGCAATAGAGACAAATTTCCGTGTGAGAGATAAAGTCCTAGTAATCATTCATGAAGAAGGTCCCTCATTATCTTATAAGTTCGAAGGTCCTTATCCTATTTTAGGGAAAAGGGAAAATTTGAATTACTTAATTGATATGGGTACACGTAGAGCTAAGTGGCTGCACATAAACTTGCTAAAGAAATACAACGAACGCCCTGTACCAGTAATAACTGTGCTGCAGCGAGAAATTAGTTTTGAGAAAAACTCTGATATGATTAAGAATTCAAAGTTATTTAACTCTAGCTTAAAAGAAGAAAAACAGAGGGAATTATATAATGTTTTTTTTTCTAAATTATCCAGAAACCGTTAGTGATAAATTAGGTTTAACTAATCTTTTTAGAACATGATATTGAGTTACAGGACACTAAACCCATTAGACAAAGTCCGTATCGTTTGAGTCCAGAGAAGGCAAATTCAGTACGAAAGGAAATTAAGTATATGATAGATAATGATTTGATAGTTCCTACCGAGAGTGAATGGTGTTCTCCGTTGGTTCTAGTAAAAAAGGAAGATGGAACAAATATGTTGTGCATTGATTTCAGAAAAGTAAATAGTGTTACTAAGCAAAGTATTTTTCCACTTCCCAGGATCGACGATTGTTTAGATAGGATCGGAAATGCTAAATTCATCTCCAAGCCTGATTTGGCCAAAGGTAATTGGCAAGTACGTCTAAGGAGACGAGCTAGGAAAATATCCGCTTTCATAACACCGTTAGGTAGTTATGAACCTAAAGTAATGCCTTTTCGGTTAAGAAATGTAGCCAGTACTTTCCAAAGATTAATGAATAAGTTTTTAAATGGTATTGAAAACTGTGTTGTGTATTTAGATGATCTTGTTATAATTTCAGAAACTTGGGAAGAACATTTACGAATCTTAGCTAAAGCTCTGACAACCCTTGAAAAAGCAAACCTTGTATTGAATTTAAAGAAATGCGAATTTGGGAAAACCTATATCACTTATTTAGGGCATAAAGTGGGTCTCAGTAAGTTTTGTCCTAAGAATGGGAACACAGAAGCTATCATCAATTTCCCAATCCCAACAACTAAAAAGCAGGCCATGAGATTCCTCGGGATGGTTTCATATTTTCGTTAGATATGTACACAATTTTTTTTCAGAAATAAGCACTCCCATAACTAATCTTTTTAACATGGGGTGAAGTTTTGTATTTGATGAGGAATGTGTTGAAACTTTCAATAAGTTAAAGGCCGTAAGGCTTCACAAGCCAGTATTATTGTTACCTGATTTTAGTAAGGAATTTAATTTAGCGATCGTTGCTAGTGACACTGTCATAGGAGGAGTCTTGTTACAAGAAGTGAATGGAACAAAGCACCCAGTCGCATATTATTCAGAAAAACTAAATAAAGCTCAAGAAAATTATCCAACTATTGAGTAGAAATTGTTTAGTTTAGTTTCAGCCTTAAAGCACTTCGAGATTTATGTACAGAGTAGTCCTGTTATAACTGTGTGTACAGATTACGATCCATTAGTCTATTTGGAAGGATTTATGAATAAGAATAAACGTCTCAAGCGTTGGTGTTTAGAGCTACATAATTATAATCTGAAGATAATTCATATAAAGGGAAAAAAGAATGTTATAGCTGATAGCCTTCCCAGAGATTTTTTTTCAGAATAAGAAAAAAGTATGTTTTATTTCTGGTTTGTCACCAACAAATCTTTTCTTTTTTTTCTCTCTCTTTTTTTTGCTGAAGCTTTGTGTTGAATGAATAGAATGCGAAAGAATAATGTTTTCCGTATGTTTGGTTGGAGTTTCATACAGATCTTCCTCAGTTCGGGGATGAATGAGTTTAAAAAAAAAAAGGAAATCAGTAGATACTCTTTTTTTTTCTTTTGGCGGAACGTGTCATGGTTAGATATAATACTTTTAAAAGGATATAATAAGAAAAAAAATATCTATTCCCAGTGTGAGCAGCGAGACGAGACGAGATTCAACTGTGGCCCTATTTGGGTAATTCTGTCATCTCTTCATTTTCATCAGCATTTTGTAAGTAAACCAGGCCTCGCTGAGAGGGTCTGCCATGATAGGGGAACTGTCCTGCTTTGACCAAGATGTCATAGTCTTAATTAGTTGAGTCAGCATATTTTGAGAAACCAAGCCTGAAGGAAACCCCTGTTTAGGATATATGTCATCATGGAAAGACACATGCTGTCCTTTTGTTACAACTTAACACGTGGTCCAGATTCCATCGGAAATTTCTTCTAGAAGCTTCCATGGCATAATCAAAGTGGGCGTTTTTCAGAAAGCCAATAGAGATGCAGAATTGTTAAAAAGAATGCCCTCTGTGGAGATGACCACTGCCCACTGAAATTAACTCTGCTCATACATGGGTATATAAACTTCAAGAAGAGATTGTTCAGGCGAGATTGGACAAGACATAGGACAAGAGAGGAGCTATGTCCTAGCAAGATAAGAAACAGAGAAGACCAGAAGTCTGATAGAGCCAGATTCTAAAATTCCTTTCAGACAAAAAAAGCCTATCTGCAAAAGATACTGCTGTGGCCGATAAGAGAAAAATTGAAGCAGCCCGCCCTCCCTGCTTATGACAAGAAGTAGCCAACACTGCGTGCAGCCTGCCTTCGGTCAACAGTATCATCCAATCCTTGGAAGAAGACCTCTGATGTCCCTTCTTCATGCCACCCCTTTTATGACATCTTCGATTCCGGTCATCGTGCCAGTTTCATCTGAACTTCAGCCGCCCTCCGGCCACGTTTCCAAGCCTTACGTCAACAATATCATCAAATTCTTGGAAGATGACCTCCGCTGTGCCCTCTTGATCCCACCCTTTTGTGACGTCTTGGAATCCGGTCATCATGCTAGTTTCATTTGAACTTCAGCCGCCATTTTGCAACGTTCTCAAGCCAGAAGTCTCTGTACCAGTATCGCATCAGCAGCTGCAGAAAACTATTCTTAAGTATTTCTCCCTTATTGACTATTCCCCCATTCTGTTGATGTTTTGGTTGGTTTGATTTGTAAGTTAAAGTAACCGAAGAAGTAACATTAGTTTTCTTTGCAAGTTTGTGAATAAACGTGGTGTGTTTTTCGTGTGTTTCTTTTTATATTTCCCATATTTCAATCGGTGTTGTTGATATTTATTTTACTTATTAAAAGAACCTGTAATGATTTCAAGATCTTAACACCATGTCTTTTCTGTAGGTGAAGGCACAAATATGCCATTGTTCGGAATTAAACGGACGTGCTCTAACTTCTGCATGCCTGACTCAATCAATATTGTGATTATTCTCTTTCTTTTTTCTCCTGATTCCTGATATGTAAGTGCTGTAATTCTTTGTTGATTTTCTTAAAGGTAAGAATTGTTTAGGTCTTTATCTTCTTCGTTGCGCTTAGCTGCCATTCTGCTAGCATTAATGTTCTTTTAATCAGATTTTTTCAGAGGCTGGCGTTTTGCCGCATACAAAGTTCTCTAGAGGAACATTGATAGATTTCAGACCACTTCCACTGTCTTTCTCGAAACTTTTTACATAAGTATACGCTTTCAGTATCTTTATAGTATCGTATATAATTGAGGATTAAAGTGTTTGGAGCTCTCTGCACCATGGCACCCTTAAAGGGGTACTCAGAGATTTGGGACTACTTCCTTTGTCATCTGCAGAAAATATTACAAAGAAATACAGATTTAGTTTTTATGTGAAATTTCATATATATTAGGTTTTTATGTGGATCCTCTAACCTCTCCTTTTATAGGGAACATACATTTATGTTGTCCATATAACATACACAGAGGGGGAGGTTCCCAAAGATGCCTTCCTTGAGAAGTAGAAAAGTGGCCCCACCATTACATAGGATAAAACAGGAGTAATTGAAGGTATATGTACCGAATGGGATGGTTATGGCAGTCTTGGGGACGTCTTTTTGGTTCATGGGCACCAGATAATACCCCTTTAGAAGGTCAAAGGTGGTGAGAATCTTCGCTTTTTGCAAGGAAGAGGTCACGTCAGCAATTTTTGGGAGCGGGTAGTGATCTGGTTCAGTCTGCATGTACAGGCATCTATAATCTCAACACGGATGCAGAGAGCCATCTTTCTTCAGAACAATGATAGAGACTAACAACCACGGGATTGAAGCCATTTGGCAGAGGCCCATTTTTTCCATTTTGGCAAAATTTTGTTTGGAGACTGCCAAACGATCCGATGACAGACGTCTGAATCTGGCTAACACTGGAGGTCCCTTTGTCCTGATATGGTGGTAAATAACAAGTTTCACAAGAACTATAGTGTTTGATGAAGTTCTGGACGGAAAACTTCTGGGTACGATGTTAAGTGAGCGTAGGCATTCGTGGGTGAGCTGATGTGGAGAGCGAGCTCGGAGGGGACTGATTGGAGGGGTGTCAAAGAGTACGAAGGCTTATTGACTAATTGACAGTGGCCTATATCGATCAGAAGGGGGAAGTGTGATAGGAGGTTGGCACCGATGATTGGCAGTGTGTTGTCAGTAATAATAAACTTCAAAATATATTTGGCGCTTCCAAACGATAATGAGAGTTTCATAACCGTGAGTGGGTATCTCACATCTCTTGTTTGCTACCAGGCAGATATCGGAAGACCTACACAAACTTCGTCGTGTCCTGGGGAGGGGCCTTGGAAGAGGAGATTGTCATGCATTCATGAGTGACCGGGGAGGCTACCACCACAAGCCATGACCTACTTATACGTTTTTAGGCCACTGATAATCATTTGCACATTTCTTCGTAGCAGATCCCAATTTGGAGTGGTAGTAGCATGTATGCTGTCGAAGGGTGTCAGGGAGTGGTTTGGAG
>NC_090748.1:23743307-23745807 GCF_036898095.1 Palaemon carinicauda | reverse complement strand
GAGAGAGGCTTCATGAGAGGGAAAGGGAAAAGATTAGACTAGAACAGGAGAAGGTTAGGTTAGAATAGGAAAAAGAATTTGAAAAGCTTAGAATAGCACAGGAGCAGGTGAGAGTAGAACAGGAGTAGGCTAGATTAGAGTAAGAGAAAAAACAGGAGAGGGCTAGATTAGAGTACGAGAAAGAACAGGAGAAAGTTAGGTTGGATCAGGAAAAAGAATTGGAAATTAGGAGAATTGAACATGAATTACAGGTACTTCGGCTGAAGCGACCAGAAGCGGAAGATAGGTTTAACATTGGCAGCGCGATGAAGCTGGTACCGATATTTAATGAATCCGATGTCGCAGAATTTTTCTCTGCTTTCAAAACATTAGCGAGAAAATGGAGTTGGCCAGAATCAGTGTGGAGTACCTTAGTTCAATGCAAATTGATCAGTAAGGCAGAGAAGATTTCTGCAGCGCTAAGTGAAGAAACAAGTGCGGAGTAAGATCTGGTCAAAGAGATAATATTGAAGGCATATGAACTGGTACCGGAGACGTACCGTCAACGCTTTTGTAACTTGCCTAAATGGTATAACTGCACATTTGTTGAATTTGCTAGAGAGAAAGTTAGTGCATTTTTAGATTGGTTAAAAGCGAAAGGTATTAATGATTTTGAAAGTTTAAAGGAACTAATATTAATTAAGGAATTTAAGAATCACAGCTGGATGGAACTTGAAGTACATTTAGAAGACTTGAAATTGGAAACCATTGAAGCAGTGGCGATTGCTGCGGATGAATATACTTTATCACATAAGTCAGTACATCGTTTTTCAGAGAGACTCGATACAGGTAAGAAGGGCGAGAAAGCAGCGATAATGTCTGGTAAGTCGGATGGAGGGACTTTCCCAAAGAAGGCATAGTCATCACCGAGTAGGGGTGAAAGTGAAATCATTTGATTTTTCTGCAGGAAAATGGGCCATGTTAGGGAGGATTGTACTGCCTGGAAAGGGGAGGGTAAGTCAAAGCCGGTAGACTTGATTGGTAAGGTTGCTGAGAGCAGGTCCCAGGTAAGTATTTGCTTCAGTAAGTATGTTGCAGATGGCGAGGTTTTCGCTAAAGACCGGTCAGGGTCTGGAAGGCGGTTGAGAATACTATAGTACACTGGCGCGGCCCAGTCGGTAATCTTACGCTCCTCATTGCCCTGGGACTTCAGAGAGGAGGAGCCAGAGTATATAGAATTAGGTGGATTTCCTAATACGGTAATAGCGTGACCTCTGGGTGAGTTTTAGGTAGACTCAAGGTGGATTAATGGACCTATGAAGCTGGCAATGGTGGATGTATTACCCATAAGCAATGTTGATAATGTATTGGCTAACGATATAGAGGCAGATACGGTATGTGATTGCCCGGTTGTGTAATGCAGGTATGCTGACCCCGTTAGTGAAATTGAACCAGTATTTGTTGTAACTTGCTCGGCAGCACATTCATCTGGAATAGAGGATGAAGGGTTAGGCTTGGATAGTCTAGAGGAGCTGTCAGAGGGAGGGGTTTCTGGGTTAAGTTCTTCTGCGAGTCCTAGTCTGGTCTCTGAGTGGGATAGCTCAGTAGGGTGGGATAGGGAATCACTTAGGTTACCTCAGAAGGAGGAGCTTGGAGAATTAGGAGTGGAGTTAGACTCTGATTTGAGTAGACCCCGGTATCTGTGGGAAGACGGCATCCTACTGAGGGTGAGTAGGTCAACTATGGTTCCGTCTGATGATTGGGAGGTAAGGAAACAGGTGGTAGTGCCCCATAAATATGGGGACAAGATTTTATGGTTGGGACACGAGGATGTGTTCGCATGTCACTTTGGAATTGGAAAGACTTTTAGGAAAATTTCTGAACACTTTTATTGGTCAAAGATGATATTTGAGGTAAAAAGGTTCGTTAATTCTTGCAAAACTTGTCAACTGGTTGGTAAACCCCATCAAAAAATCCCTAAGGCACTTTTAAAACCTATTCCACCAGTGGGGGATCCTTTTCAGGAAATTTTGATTGACATTGTAGGCCCATTGCGTAAAAGCAGCTATGGTAATAATACATACTGACTATAATGGATCGGATGTCTAAGTACCCAGAAGCAGTGCCCTTGAGGAGTTTTAAGAGTAAGCAGATCATAAATGCATAAACAAATTTATTTTTCAGGTTTGGTTTGCCCAGGACTATTCAATCTGATAGGGGGACTAATTTTACAAGCAGAGATTTTTGTAAAAGTTTACAGGAGTTGAAGGTCCAAACCAGGGACAGATTGAGCGATTCCATTAGACGCTGAAATCAATGATAAAAAAATATTGTTTGGAAAATCTGGGAGGGTGGGATAAAATTCTCCCATGTTTACTTTTAGCTTTTAGGTCCGTACCAAGTGATGTAATGGGTTTCACCCCCTTTGAATTAGTTTTTGGTCACAAGGTAAGGGGTCCCTTGGATGTGA
Source organism: Palaemon carinicauda (assembly GCF_036898095.1). Taxonomy (NCBI): domain Eukaryota; kingdom Metazoa; phylum Arthropoda; class Malacostraca; order Decapoda; family Palaemonidae; genus Palaemon; species Palaemon carinicauda. Next base: position 23,743,358 of record NC_090748.1, on the reverse strand, counting down.
TAATAGAGAGTTTGGAGGGGAGTCACCCTAACGTAAGCTTGATAGAATTCT
>NC_090748.1:23723307-23730807 GCF_036898095.1 Palaemon carinicauda | reverse complement strand
CCCACAAGAAAAGCAGAATTTCTTGTGTTCATTGTCATAATCCTGGATGTGCCAGCCACCAGGTTATCTGCTGTGCCAATTGCAAAAATGTCTAGGTAAGACATCACATATTTTCTTTCATGTTGCAGTAAAGTATTGAGAATATATCATTTTCATGAAAAGTCGTTCCTCTCAATTTTAGTGTTCATTCGGTGTTTACAGATTCCTATTTTCCTAATTTTTTTTGCCCAAAGTTATCATGTATCATATGAAAAGATTCATGTAGAATTTCAGTCAAAAGTAATAATGTTCAGTAAGCCTAATTGCCTCTTGAAAGCATAATTTATAATAGCTTGTTCCTCTTCCTACAGATGCTGTCTGCGACATGCACACCTCCTCTACCTTTGCTTGCCCCTGTGACTCGGTTTTTATTGTAAGTGCTCTAATCTTGTTATATTCCTGTTCCTTATGAAATTTTCTATAGATTATGTAATATTCAGTGTGATTGAGCTCGTGCATTGAGAGTTATATAGCACTTTCTAAGAAAAAAGTGGCTGATAACTCGGCCCTCTCAAATTTATTGTCCCTTACCGGATATATATTTTTTTTTATTTTGATTATTTCTTACTTAAAACTGACTGTACATCTTCTATAGGGGTCCAGGTGAGATTTTAACGAAATATAAGACTATTTAGTAGGTCAAATGACGTCTTGAATGCATGCGCTCATTCACGCTTCTAATCACTTGTTTTTCCTCCAACAGCTGCTGCCTGTGACACCCGCACAACCTCGGACTCTGCTTGCCCTTGTGACTCTGTTTTTATTGTAAGTACATAAACTTGTTATATTATTGTTCTTTATTAAATTCTCTATAAATTGCGTAATTTTCAGTGTGATTGAGTTCATATGTGATGATGTACTATATATTTAATTTGAAGGAATTGCATGAAAAATCACCCCTCAAAAGTGGGGTACTATCATTTACTTGTCTTTTTCGAACTGAAGTGCGCACATATATAATTTTTTTATGATAATTGTATTCTTAGATCATATACCAATATATTACATAACTTTCAGTAATTTTCATATGTATATAATTGTCATTTGGTAGCCAATAAAAGGGTCAATTTTTTTTTGTGTTTTATTGCAAAAATGTTTAATTCACGTTTTTCTCATGCTTTCAGCTCTCTCAGTTTTCGACGAATTTGCTTCAGATTTTCTCTAGTGCTCAAGACACCACCTGGGATGAAGTCCTGTGAAGATTATGTAAATATTAGAATTCTGTGATTTTCTGTACATTTTTACTGTAAGTGATTAAAAAATCAAACTTATTTTTTTTTTAAATATTTAGTAAAAATATTTTTTCTATTCTTTGTTTGATTTAAACACCAGAGTAGTATTAAGGGTTGTTGAAACCAATAAGCCAAACCCTAATTGCCTTTACAACTTATTGGGAAGTATTTCATAAAATAACTTTTTTACGGCGGGTCATATATGCCCAGTTTTACCTTAATAGGTAACGCGATTTAGGTTACTATATACTCTATTTAGAAAAAAACTGTTGAGATAGTATTCCATTATTTATTTCTGCTAACACGCACATGCAACAGCCGTAAAGTGAGCATGGGATTTTTTTTCCTTTTTTTTTATCATAATATTTGTCATATATTGCCTGCAATTTGTCATTTGTTGCTATGCATTTTAAAGTAATGTCAATGCATGAAATGTAATGTTAAATTTGCATTACTGAGTATTGTTATAATTGTAGCCATTTGATATAAAATTTTGGTAGGAACTGAGATTTAGAGAAAGAACAATTATGAGCAGAAGCAAGTAATCTGGAATTTATAACTAGAAGATTGTACAAGAGAATTCTTCCAATGTAAGTAAACTTCAAAATATAGTTGGTAATCATGAATAAGATTGGTGGTCCAGAAAGTCAGAACAGATGCGAGAGAGAAAGAGAGAGAGAGAGAGAGAGAGAGAGAGAGAGAGAGAGAGAGAGAGAGAGAGAGAGAGAGAGAGAGAGAGATCTGAACGATTGTAAACGTCAATTATAGCAAATTATCGAGGACTGTCACTGATTTAAATTCAAAGCATAGTGACTTGTTAGGGCACACCTAATGATTCGAAGATGAAGGCTATAACATGACACTTATGAAAAGAGATATATTTTTGACCAAACAAATTTGTGACCTTGTTAGTACACTTAGTCAACACCCATAGTTAATTTAAAACAAAAAAAGGGGGAAATCATGCAGAAAACGAAAGGATTAGATCGGATTGAGATGTAAACGTTGAAACGAAATGTTATCAATTATGAATTCATGATTAAGGTTATGGTCTCCTGAACGAGTGCAATTGGCTGCTGGAGCTTCAGTTTTCGAGGCACAGAACACACGGCTTATACGGTTGGCCACCCGTGTAAACCGTATATACAACCGAACCAACCGTGGCCTTATCCGAGGTACACTCTTGCCATTCGAGTGTATCCGTGAAAGCCAAGTATGATTTTTAAAACTTTAAAAAAACTGGCACGGGTGCCATGTCTGTGTATGATCGTATTAGCAATTGTACAAGACTGTGAAAGACCGTGTGATACCGTACGAGACCGTATATACAAAGGCACATGAAGTTCACTCCACGAGTGAGCTCAACCATGTCAATATCATAAATAAATCGTATGGATTCGTGTGAAACCGTTCTCAAGTCATATATCCAACACCCGGATTAACACTCGAATGTCCAAACTTGCCTCCTTCTTCTTCTCCTTCTGTTGACTTGTTACTGTCTCCCCTCAGGCCTTCTGACCAAAATAATCTCAATGTCTATAAGTCTTATCATGATTTCTAATTCCCTTATTCTGTGATCTGCAATTTTTATAACTTCTCTATTGAAAGTTAAATAACTTATGAAGCCAAGCCCTCAAAACAAGTCAAATTACAGTATATCAAAACATACACGAATGTGTGATAATTCGAGCATAACTCGAACAAAAGTCGGTGGGACCGTATGTAAACCCTGTAAATGTCCAGTTAGTTGAGTTAAAATCGTGTTTAAGCGTACGAGGTCGTAACACACCGTACAAGACAGTACTTGAAACCGTACTACAATCGTATGAAAATCGTTCGCAAATCTTGCTCAAAACGTGAAATACCTTGCTTGACCGAGTATTTCCTTGCTTTGTTCGTACATACTCGTGCTACATTCGAGTCTAAATCGTACTAACTCATCCCCAGGCACGGTTGAAGTTCGATACTCGTACCAGTCAACCTGTGTATAACTAAGTATACAGTATTGGAACAGTGTGCCCAACCATGTTCTATATATATATATATATATATATATATATATATATATATATATATAGATATATATATATATATATATATATATATATATATATATATATATATATATATATCTCTATATATATATATATATATATATATATATATATATATATATATATATATATATATATATATATATATATATATATATATATATATATATATAGATATATATATATATATACATTTATATATATATATATATATATATATATATCTATATATATATATATATATATATATACGTATAAATATATATATATATATATATATATATATATATATATATATATATATATACGTATAAATATATATATGTATATATATATATATATATATATATATATATATATATATATATATATATATATACATATATATATATATATATATATATATATATATATATATATATATATATATATATATATATACATATATATATATATATATATATATATATATATAAGTATATATATACAGTAATATATATATATATATATATATATATATATATATATATATATATATATATATATATATATGTATACATATATATATATAAGTATATATATATATATATATATATATATATATATATATATATATATATATATATACATATATATATATATATATATATATATATATATATATATATATATATATATATATATATATATATAAATATGCTGGGAGTAATTCAATCCAACCAAGAAGTTAAACCGGAATTCTCTATCTCTCATAAACTATCCACAGCGACCCTAAAAAATTAAATTAAAACATAGGAATTAATATATATATATATATATATATATATATATATATATATATATATATATATATATATATATATATATATATATATATATATATATATATATATACCGTTTGATGCTCCTTATACTGAAAATATGGGAGACCAAGAACCTCCCCAGTGACTTCCACGATGCAAACATCGTTACTATCTTCAAGAAGGGAGACAGGGAGAACTGTAAAAACTACCGGGGAATATCACTACTAAGCATTGCGAGTAAGATTTTTGCTCGGATTCTCCTTGACCGCCTCCTTATTCTCGCAGAAGACGTCCTGCCAGAGTCTCAGTGCAGCTTTCGACCTTCCCGCGGGACCATAGACATGATCTTCTGTGCGCGACAACTACAAGAGAAGAGCCTCGAACACCAACAGCCCATAATGTTCATCTTCTGGGATTTGAAAAAGGCCTTCGACAAAGTACCTCGACCTGCCATGTGGGCTGTCCTCAAAAGATATGGCTGCCCACCTGATTTTGTCAAGCTGGTGCGTGCCCTCCATGACGGAATGGTTGGGAGAGTCTGCCACCAGAACTCTCTTTCAGACCCATTCCCCATCAAGGGCGGCCTGAAGCAGGGCTGTGTTCTGGCCCCAACGTGTTTCTCGCTATACACCGCAGCAATGCTCAATGAGATTCCCCCAGACACACCCTCAGTCGACCTACGTTTTCGCATGGATGGAGGCGCTTTCAACCTCGCCAGACTCCGCGACAGAACCAAGACCACCTTGTGTGCAGTGCGAGAACTGCAGTATGCTGACGACAATGCCACCCCAGGTCAGACGGCAGAGGACCTGCAGTCGTTAGCTGATGCATACAACTCTGCCTACGAACGTTTTGGGATGCAAGTCAACACAGATAAAACTAAGACTCTCGTCCAACATCCACCAGGACTGATGCTCCCAAACTTCAATACCACAGTGAATAACCAACTGTTAGAACAGGTGGACCAGTTCTCCTACCTAGGGAGCATCCTAACATCAGCTCCCACAAGCAAAAAGGACGTGGAGAACAGGATCAGGGCAGCCCACTCCGCCTTTGGCCGACTCAACTGCCGCGTATTTAACAATCACGCACTGACAATGACCACCAAAATAATGGTGTTCAGGGCAGTAGTCCTCTCCACGCTCCTGTATGCATATGAAACATGGACGCTATATAGAAACGATATTAAAAACCTGGAACGCTTCCAACAAATGAAACAGAGGCAGATCTTGAAAATCCCCTGGGAGAGCCACACCACCAACATTGAAGTCTTAGAACGTGCCTCGCTGACCAGCGTGGAGGCCACCATCATCCACAACTGCCTCCGCTGGATAGGACACGTGCATAAGATGGATCCATCTAGGCTCCCAAAGAAAATATTCTACGGAGAACTGACCCAGGGCACCAGACCACGAGGAGCCCCGAAAATGAGCTAGAAAGATCAACTAAAGCGCACCCTGGCTCTAACTGACATCGATCCTTCCTCATGGGAAGAAACAGCCAGGGACAGGAAAACCTGGAGGAGTACAGCACACCATGGCACCGTGGACTTCGAGGAGAGGAGGAGACAAAATGAGGAGGCTAGGAGGAGAAGAAGGAGAGAGCGATTAGAACAGCCCCGCCCACCACCTACCCTCCCTTGTGAACACTGTCCGCGACTCTTCCACCACAGACTAGGACTTAACAGCCACATCAGACATAAGCACCCACCCCATAGATAGGAGGATGATGGCTAACGACAGAACCTAATACTCGGACACGAGTGGGCGCCGACGATATACTGTATACATATATATACATATATATATATATATATATATATATATATATATATATATATATATATATATATATATATAAACATATGTCTGTGTATAAATAAATTCATGTGTGTGTCTATGCATAGAACGATATATAAAAATAAATATTCACCCTTTAGTAAAATTAGCATAACTGGAGAATCTTATATACAGTTAATTAAGGGTCACTTTTCTGGTTTCAGAGGATATGTAAAGAACAAAGAAAAGGGAGTGGGTTTTCTTATTATTAAAATCTTTCAGGTAAAATAGATGAATATTATATATCGGTGGTAGGATTGTAGAATGGATTATGAAACTAAATGAGAATTATATACTGAAGATCATCCAAATGTATGCACCCAAAAATCAGGTACACAGAAATAAACTGAATTTTTCATGATATGAAAAAAAAAAGTCCTAATTTCCATTTGTTTGAGTGATATTATTGTTAACGAAGACAAAAGGAAGATAGAAGAATCAGCCTAGGTATATTTGGAGGAGGCATAAGAATTGGCAGAAGATATATTATGCTTTTAGTACTTACCGAAAGAAAAAAATAACAAATCATGATACTTTTTTATAATAATGAGCATAGAAAATTAATGTTGAGAAGAAATATCTAAGTAGCGATATAGGAAATATATTTTATTAGTGATAATATAGTTTAAGATTTAACTGGGTTAAACAATTTAAAGTGAAGCGACTAGAAAGGTGAGAGGTAAAATCTGACCAACAAAGGAATGAAAAACAAAAACTAATTTCAAGAAAGAAAATATACTTGAGTGAAATGTTGAAAATCTTTATTGACGGAGTGTGGGATTGCCCTTTCTACTTATTTTCTTTATATTTTTTTTATTTCTTGGTTCCAATATATTTTTTCTTTATTTCTTTCCTTTATATATTTTCACGATCGTTATTATGTTTATTTTTGCGGGATTTAATTTTTTTTTTTATATTTATTCGATACTTGCTTAATTTTCTTAATATTTTTTTTCCCTGTTTTATATTTGTCTCATCTCATTCATTGAACCTTACATTTTGTATTATTACGTTATTTCACTTATAATTTTTTTTCTTTTGGTTCTTTATCATATATTGAAAATTTTCATTTTATTTCTAGCGTTATAAATTCTACCTTTTTTCAGACGCTTTCATTTATTTATTTTTTAACTGATTGCTTGATTTATCTTTTAATTCCATTTATTATCTTTTTAAATATTTTTTTATAATTTTTATATTTTTTCTATTTTTTTTTTTTATTGTTTATTTCATGATTCATAGTGTATCTCCTTAATTTCTACTATATTTTTCTTCATAGTTCTGATTATATTGATTTATTTTTTGAAAATTTTATTCATTTTATTTTTTTTTAATTAATAATTATCTTTGTTTACTTATGTATACACGGTTAAATTGTATCGTTTTTTATTGTATTTAGGCATTACTAAACTTTTCCATTCTATTTTGTGGTTTTCTTTCCCTTTTTTTTTTGTGTGTGTGTTCAATTACAATTTAGGAAACCAACTAAAATTGTATCTATGAACATACTCTTTCAAATTTAATTATCTCCAAA
>NC_090748.1:23695807-23710807 GCF_036898095.1 Palaemon carinicauda | reverse complement strand
CATAACAGTCCCAATTAATTCACTGTTCCTCGCAGTCTTTAAGCAGCAGGTTTTAGCCCACTACCTGCTGCCACCACGAACCTCTTGATCTCCTGCACTTGCTTGGCATTGTGTTTGAAGAATACCCTGGATGACTTCCATCCAGTATATGAGCGAAGACTTTCAAAATCCATGTTTTGGAAGAAATTCAGAGATGAAGCAATCTTTCTCGGATCATGGCCTGCGGGTGTACTGTCCGGATCCGCTCTGCGGATGAAGTAGGTGATCTTCGCCCTTAATTGTTTCAGAGACAAATCTGAACCTAAAGTATCTCCCATAAAGAGCTGTCCTCCCCTAAAGTCTGAAGTTCTACGAAGATAGACCTTTAAGCACTCTACTGGAAACAGAGATGCATCTTCCTTCAGAGGGCAGATTCTCCAGGGACGCTACCTTTTAGTGGGTGGCTCATTTTTAGCGAGAAATGTTGGGTCAGCAAAAAGATTCAGTTCTCCACTTCCCGTGAACTGAATATGGTCCCAATCCCTCGAAAGGGCCACTATTTGGCTATCTCTGGCTCCCGAGGCTAGTGCAAATAGGAATATAACTTTTTGGGTTAAATCTTTCAGAGAGCAATCTTCATTGTTCAAAGTTGATGCAAAATGAAGAACCTTATCTAAAGACCATGAAATGGGCTTCGGAGGTTCTGCAGGCCAAAGCCTAGTTCAGGCTTTAGGGATCTTATTAAAGATTTTGTTAGAGAAGTCTACCTGGAAGGCATACATCAAGGGTCTAGTTAAGGCAGATTTACACGTAGAAATCGTGTTGGCTGCTAATCCTTGTTCATGAAGATGAATAAAGAATGATAGACAGAAATCCGTTGAAATTTCTTTTGGCTTCTTTGCCTTGAAAAGGCAACCCATTTCTTCCAGGACAACTCATATTGTCTTCAGGTAGATTTAGACTTATATTCTTCTAAGAAGTTTATACTGTCTCTCGAAATCCCAAACCTTTTCTTGACTGCTAAGGAGAGAAAATCATGAGATGAAGGTTCCGGGTTTTTCTGTGATGAAGCGAAGACAGTCGACTTCTGCCCATGTTGAGTCAGAACTGGATACGGCAACTGGACCAGCTTCAGTTGCAGTTCCAATATTAGAGGAAACCAGATGCTATTTGGCCACTTGTGAGCCACTCTTACTGCTGTTCCCTGAAAGGATCTCAGCTTGTTGAGGACTTTCATCAAAAGATTTGGTGGAGGGACCAGGTAAATCCTGGACCATCTGTTCCAATCTAGGGACATCACGTCCACTGCTTCTGCTAGAGGGTTCTTGTATGGGGCCACGTAACGAGGTAGCTTCTTGTTGTCGCTTGTCGCAAAGAGGTCAGTTTGCAGTTCTGGGTCTTGATGTAAGATGAAGGAGAATGATCCTGCATTTAGGGACCATTCTGACTCTATCGGTGTAAGCCTGGATAGAGCGTCCGCCGTCACATTGCGGAACCCTTGGAGGTGAACTGCTGACAAGTGCCATATCTCGTTTTCTGCCAAACGGAAGATGGCCAACATCACTTGGTTGATTTGGGGCGATCTCGAGCCTTGTCGATTCAGACATCTTATTATCAATTCGCTGTCCAGAACCAGTCTTATGTGGATCGAGTAGCGAGGCTTCAGTTTCTTCAGAGTTAGAAAAACTGTGATGGCTTCCAGAATGTTGATATGGAAGGTCTTGAATAGGGAGGACCAAGTCCCTTGGACTTTCTGTTGGTGAGAGTGACCTCCTCATCCTTCCTTTGAGGCGTCCGTGTGAATGATGACTGAAAGTGGAGGTGGTTGTGAGAGCACCGATTTCCTTAGGTGCTTGGCCTCCAACCACGGCTTGAGAAGTGATCGCAGACTAATCGGTATCGATCTTGTTAGATGTCTCTTATCACTGGGTCTGTCACTGATGCGAATCGGAGGGAGCCCAGCACTCTCTCCTGTTGGCGTCTTGATATCCGATCGGATTTTAGAAGTCTCTTGACAGATCCTGCTATCTCTCTCCTCTTCTTTGATGGAGTGGAGAGGCGGTGTGACAGTAAGTTCCAATGAATTCCGAGCCATTGAAACTTTTGAGCTAGAGATAGTCGAAACTTTCTGGTATTGATCTTGAATCCCAGATGTTCCATGAACTGGATCACTGTCTTCGAGGCTTGCATGCATTCTGCTTCGGATGCTGGCCACACCAGCCAATTGTCCAGATAGGCCACTACCTGAACTCCTTTTCGGCGTAGTTGATGAACGACTGCATTTGCAAGCTTCGTGAGGATCCTTGGGGCAATGTTTAGTCCGAAGGTCATAGCTCTGAAGACATATTGCTTCTTCTGTATCTTGAATCCTAGGTAGTAGGAAATTTGGTGATTGATTGGGACATGCCAATATGCGTCTGCCATGTCTATGGAGACTGTGTATGCCCTTTTGGGCAACAGGGTCCTTATGTGTTGAAGGGTTAGCATCCTGAACTTGTGGTTTACTATGAACTTGTTGAGTGGCGACAAGTCCAGAATGACTCTGAGTTTGTCTAAGTCCTTTGGAACAAAAAACAGCCTTCCTTGGAATTTGATGGACTTTGCCCTCTTTATTACTCTCTTGTCTAAAAGTTCTTGGACATATTCTTCCAGAACGGGGATTGAGTGTTGGAAGAATTGAGGGAAAGATGGTGGAGCTACATTCCAGCTCCAACCCAGTCCATTCTTTTTTAGGCCGTGGGCCCAGGGATCGATGGTCCAGCAATCCCGGAAAGAGAATAGTATCCCTCCTACCGGAAGCATCTCACTTGGAGTGTTGACCAGAGGACTTGCCTCCTTGGCCGCGTCCACCTTTGTTGCCGCTGCCTCTTGAGGGGCGTCTAGAGGATCCTCTAAATGAGCCTCTAGCTTTCGGCCGAAAGGTAGTAGACTGCCTCTCAAAAGTGGGATAAAGGCTGGCGATTGAGTCGCCAACTGCTGGGGTACCAATTGGTACGTGGTAGGTGGTTGTGCCACCACCTGGGGCACCGCGGCCGCGGGAAGATGTTGTTGTCTAGGGGGGTTCGAGGGCACCCTTGGCCTCTTTGTCTTCCTCTTAGGTTGGGGACCCTTGTTCGGGGAATACTTCCTCTTCATTGACAAGCCCCGCTTTTGGAAAAGGTTCCTAATCTCATTGGCAACTTTGTCAACGACTTCCTTGACCACTTCACTTGGAAGAAGTCCTTTTCCCGGAAACTTGACGATATCAGCTTCCTTGGTTCGTGTCTCACTGCAGCCGAGGCGAACGCGAACTCTCTGCAAGCTCTTCTGGCTTTGATAAAACCATATATGTCTTTTATCACGGTTGCCAGATGTGCTTTGGCAATAGCCATAAACATTGTCTCTAACATAGTTTGAAGAGACATAGAGGCGGCAAGTCTTTTTTTAGTCTCCTGCCCGATGCGCAGGAGAAAATCTGACAACTTGAAAAGGTCCTCGCCGAACTGGCGTCCGGCAATGTCAGCCTCAAACTTCCCGACTGAGAAGGTAAAATGCACATCCTTCCAGTCCTTTTGGTCCAACGGTAAAGCTAAGAAGAACGTCTTACACTCTTCGAGTGTAGGACATGGTTTTCCCGCTTCAATCGCCTTCAAGGTGAGCATACAGTGAATAATGTAACAAGATTAAGTATACAATATATTAATTATTGCATGTAGCTTAGGATAGATAAGCTAGAAAGGAAAAAGGAAAGACACATACATGTGCTTCCTGTCCAACCAATTTTTGTGACCTCCCTCAAAATTAAAACTATTGGTAAATCCATGCAGAGAACCATTGGAAGATTTCTATTCCTTGAGGATAGGAAAGTGTAACTTAACACCAACTTCCAGATGTTTTAATATTGGGGACTGTTATTAGTGATCACTAGTTAATTTATAGAAAGATCTTACTTTCTCTATATTATAGGGTCTCAACAACAGGCCGCACATGGCAACACAGAGTATGTTGGAAGAAACTTTTGGGCTACTGTATAATATATACTGTAGTTTTCTGTTTGCAGTATGATCTATATTGAAATTATACTAGCTACTGTATAACCATATACTGTAGTACTCGCCAGCATATGCCGGCAGGCTAGCACCTGGGTACAGTTCAGAAGATATTTTGCATTCTGGGATAATGGGCGGCAGTCCACCGGCCGGCAGATCGCCAGCAGTCCGCCGGCCTCCAGCAGTCTGCCGGCCGCCAGCAGTCCGCCGGCCGATAGCAGTCCGCCGGCCACCAGCAGTCCGCCGGCCACCAGCAGTCCGCCGGCCACCAGCAGTCCGCCGGATGCCGTCCGCTGGAGGGTCACCGGCCGCCGGAGGGTCGCCGGCTGGCGGCAGTCTATGCCAGCTGGCGATTAGGTATCATACATGGCAGTCGGCAGCCCATCCGGCTGCCGACAGCTAGACATAGCTGCCGGCAGGTTAGGACCCAGTGGTACTAGCCAGTAGAGGTAGAGAGAAAGCATGGATAGAAGGATGTATAAGAGCTCTGCCTTACTACCTTCCATCCAGAATGAGGGTTCAAATGGAAGGGGAAAATGTAACATTCAAGCATTCACCCCTCCATAACATTGCCGGTCCCTGCCGGCAAGGTTTATGGATGGCAGTCCAAGAGAGGGCTTAAGAACACTCAACAGAACAGGGACTTCTGCCGGCAGCCGGCACAGCCGAGCTACAGACAGGAAACCCGGGCCAGTCCCACAATCTGCCAGCAACAAGGTCGATTGTAGGATGATGGCCAAAAGTTTGTGATGGCTAGGCATTCACTAAAGGACAGAATGGGGAGGGGTGAGGGTCCTATAAGGTGTGGAAGTAGCCGGTAGTACAGCCTGTCCTACCTCAGCTAACGAAACTCTGTTCTAGTATTAGAACTATCCCATGTGGCTAGAGAATTCTATTCTGGAGCCTAGGATTAACTTAATACAGTAAAGGGGTCGGCAGCACCCTCGCCGCCACCCCTAAACCAAAGGGAACAGAGTTCTAGTGCCGATGTCTCATAAGCAGTAGAAGAATTCTATTCTTCAGCCTAGGGTCCGCCGGCACAGGACTAGTCTGCTAGACCACAGTGAGAAGGTATGTCATACAAAACCTTCAGGTGTGGCCTGGGGAGGTCTAACCTCCTAAGTCAGCAGCTAACCTAACAGGGGAATGTCATTCACCCTACCAGACAGCTACCGACCACAGACAAATACTCTGAGTTTCTGACCAAACCCAAAAACCTGCATCTGCGGTTACAGGGGAGGACAGAAAACCCTATCCTAATTCTACCTGAATGCAATTCAAGGCATCACTGACTAGGGTTAAGCCTAGGCTAACTCAGAGGGAAAAAGAGATTGCTCTTAAATCTCCGAAAGAGACTAGTATCATCCTATAAAAGCCTAGGAGATATCTGTCTCCACTTGAATAACAAAATACATAAGAGCAATCGGGGACATGGATGAAAGTATACTAAAGCCACTAGGCTAATAGCCTAAAGGCAGTGAGAATTGATTACCTAAATCACTGAGACTCTCTCGTATACTATCTTGGAAGAGGAAATATGCATTTATATGAATATCTTATAAATATAAAATTTCGCCTAAAGCTTTATTAAAATTTCAACACTAGGAACGTCTATTATATCATGCCTGAAGTACTAAAACTAAACCCCTAGGCTAGGAAGCCTAGCATCAATAGGTTTGGTTACCTAAATCGCCTAAGCTGAAATTAATACTATCGGCATAAAATAATGCATTCCTAGCAATGAAGACTAAATAGCTAAAGATATTGAAGCTATAAAGGCCGGGAAGGTCGTTCTGGCTAACGAATTGACTCATGCATTATGAACGACAGCGTCCATGACGCCTCCGGCAAGGCAACAGCTCTTGCAACGATAATTCAACTTTAATTCGTAAATAAATAAGGCAAGAGCTTACATTTATACAATGTAAAGATCAATTCTCAACTTTCCAGAGGCAGATGATGCTGGAAAAAGGATGATAAATCACCATTTCTTCCAAAATAGTGAGAGAACACGGAAAAATCACCGAGTTATGGCGTTACGAAAGAGGGAATAAGAAGATGGTGGTCGGATATGACATCATATAGGTACTCAAAACAGTAAGGAGTGGTGACTTAATAACGGCTCCTCTCTCGTTCTTGCCACTTTCCCTCTCAAAGCATAAATGCTATTCGGGGTGAAGATAGCTATGTGGCGTGTCAAGAATACGTCCTCTGATATTATGCGATATCCCTAAAGGTAAAAGTTAGGGATATTTGCGCCAGGAGTTAGAATTCTGGATACTCTAGGGTTAAATTTTGGGGAAATATATCTCTAGTCAAATATACCCTAGGAAGCTACTTTAAAGGAACTTCCATTAGGACGACATGGCCTGAGCCCAAATATATATATATATATATATATATATAGAGAGAGAGAGAGAGAGAGAGAGAGAGAGAGAGAGAGAGAGAGAGAGAGAGAGAGAGAGAATATATATATATATATATATTTATATATATATATATATATATATATATATATATAATATATATATATATATATATATATATATATATATATATATATATGTATATATATATATATATAAATATATATATATATATATATATATATATATATATATATATATATATATATATATATATATAGAGAGAGAGAGAGAGAGAGAGAGAGAGAGAGAGAGAGAGAGAGAGAGAGAGAGAGAGAGAGAGAGAGAGAGTTTAGTTATTGTGTGAATTTTAGTAAATCTATACATGAGTATAGCAAGTGTATAGTTAATGTTAGTGGAGTCCTATCAAATAAATTTCCAGTGAACAGTGTGGTACTCCAAGGGAATGTGTGTTCACTTATGTATTTTATCTTCCTCATGATTTTATAATGCATAGAACAAGTAGGGCTGGTGGAGAGGGATTGAACTGGATTTGTAACAGGAAATTGACTGACCAAGAGTATATTATTGACGCTGTACTTATTAGCAGAACACCACAGGAATGGTGAAGCTTGTTCACCGGAAAACGCGAAATATCAGATGAGGTTAGGCTCATGATTAATAGAAGAAAGTCAGATAAGATGAAAACGGTTTATGCTATGATAGATGAATTGTCATTAGAAGGGAAAGGGTTAATTAGGTGGAATCATTTAAATATTTAGGAACCATTATCTGTAATATAGCATCTTTAAAATTTTAATTTTAAAAAAAGATTGAGAAAATTAAATCAGACAAAGGCTAGGTTAAGTAAAATTTGTAAATCCTATCGTCTGAATTTACTGTTCATAAAAAAATCAGGCTATATGTTTGTTAAGTGATATTAGTGTTACTCTATGGACATGAGTCGTGGTATAACAATGAAACATTAGCTAACAGACTATTGAGATTTAAAATCAAAACCCTCAAGAGAATATTGAGCATAAAATGTGTGGAGATGTTTAGAAATGAAACAAAAAGAGAGATTATCCGAGTGTGTATATGTGCAGAGAGAGAGAGAGAGAGAGAGAGAGAGAGAGAGAGAGAGAGAGAGAGAGAGAGAGAGAGAGAGAGAGAATATGAAATCGATGTCAAATCATCCTTACTCTTTATATTATACTAAATTCTGGGCAATACAATATTTTTTTCAATGTACAGAATATACAGTCAGTTCTATACCAATTCAAGTGGAACTGATCAGGGTATAATAATTTCCAGTCCCAGAGTTAATTATGCAATTTGTTAATGCTAAACTTTATAGCCTTTACGCGTAATACCTCATGATTTTTTGTTTTTTTTACATATTTTTAATAGAGAAGCTTGATTTATTTGATAGTTTATAGGTCATGTATTTTTGTAAAAATGGAATAATGTATTATTCTAGACATTACAATACTTCAAATCCCATAGGAATACACACTCTATATGTTCATTGGAATCGAAACCCTCTGGTAAAACAATCACTAAAGTGAGAGTCATACATCACAAACTTCGACTTATAAACCACATACCTGGGGAGTCGTCAACGACCATATGATAGGATGGAAATGGCAAAAGTTTCTTTTAAGGATATTTGATAGAGAAGCCAACCAACAGACCTGATCCAAATAGCCAGAGATTCAGTGAGAAAAAAAGACATCAAACGCTTGATAAAACGATTAGAGAATAGCAGCAAACCCCTACAAAAGGATTAGCTCTTTTCTAATAAGTGAGAGAAAAATATATTACTAACAAATAAAATTTCTAAGTTGACTCAATGTCATCATGCTTCCTCGTTTGGGTGTGTGTTCGTGATGATAATGGGGAAAGTGGATTTTTAGAATACAAAATATGAATACTACTCTTCACAACGTTTTACATAGGTTAAAATTTTGTAAATAAAATCATATATTATTATTATTTTTATGATTATTATTATTATTATTATTATTATTATTATTATTATTATTATTATTATTACTACTACTACTACTACTAGCCAAGCTACAAACCTAGTTGGAAGAGCAAGATACTTTAAGCCCAAGGGCTTCAATAAGGAAAAATAGCCCAGTGAGGAAAGGAAATATGGAAACAAATAAATGATGAGAACAAATTATCAATAAATCATTTTAAAAACAGTAACAACGTCAAAACAGTTATGTCATACATAAACTATGAAATGACTTGTGTTAGCATGTTCAACATAAAAGCATTTGCTGCAACTTTGAACTTTAGAAGTTCTACATACTTAACTACCCGATTAGGAAGATCTCTCCCCAAGTTGGTCACAGCTGGAATGAAACTTCTAGAATACTGTGTTATATTGAGCATCATAATGGAGGTCTGGCTATTAGAATTAACTGCCTGCCTAGTATTATGAAAAAGATGGAATTGCCATGAATATCTGAATGTAACGGATGGTCAGAGTTATGAAAAATCTTATGCAACATACAAATTAAACTAACTGAACGACGGTGTCAAAGATTGATATCTAGATCAGGAATAAGAAAATTAATAGACCGTAAGATTCTTTCCAACAAATCAAGATGCGAATCAGCAGCTGGAGACCAGACAGGAGAACAATAATCAAAACAGGATAGAATGAAAGAATTAAAACACTTCTTCAGAATAAATTGATCACCAAAAATATTGGAAGACTTTCTCAATAAGGCATTTTTGGGGGGGGGGGGGCAATGGAAGAAGACACAGGCCTGATGTGTTTTTCGAAAATAAATTTGCTGCCGAGAATCCCACCTAAAATTTGAAAAGAGTCATACAAAGTTTAAAAAAAAAACATTATCAAATCAGAGATCCGGATGTTGAGGAGCCAATGTCCTTGACCTACTTATAATCATACTGTGAGTTTTGTTAGAATTTAACTTCATACCCCATAATTTGCACCATGTGCTAATTTTAGCTAGATCTCTATTAAGGGATTCAGCAACCCCAGACCTACATTTAGGGGATGGATTAGATTCAAAGAGAGTAGCATCATCTGCATATGCAACAAGCTTCTTTTCTAGGCCAAACCACATACCATGTGTATATAGTATGAAAATTAATGGGCCCAAAACACTACCCTGTGGAACACCAGATATCACACTCCTATACACACTATGATGCCCACCAACAACAACTCTTTGAAATCTATTACTTATAAAATCAATAATAATGATACGAAACTAGTCACCGACTCCCAACTGTTTCAGTTTGAAAACAAGGGGCTTATGATTAACACGGTCAAGGGCAGCACTTATTACACTTATTACAGTTATCAATGTACACAGCGAAAGTTAAGAAATAGTTTCGAAATTATATCTGAGTAATACATGATTATGCAAATAAAGTATTCCACATAAAACTATTCAAAATATTAAAAGCCATTCGTCTATTGCTTTTTTGCCCACATTAGAATGACAGAACTTCATGGGCAAGTATATTGATATCAAGAATCAGTTCTATGTGTAAAGTTAAAATGTCATGTAAAGCCAGTAGTCAATCTTATACGTCATAGAATTAGGAACTAGGGTCAGAAAAAGGAGAGGGCGACTAGAACATCACGATTTCTCTCTCTCTCTCTCTCTCTCTCTCTCTCCTCTCTCTCTCTCTCTCTCTCTCTCTCTCTCTCTCTCTCTCTCTCTCTCTCTCTCTTTAATGTATTAATTGTTGGTTGAAAATATAGGATTTTTATACAAAAAAGAAAATCAAGGAAATATTTTCTGGGATATAAATCCTATGCTTTTTTCGTCGTATAAATAAATTTGTTAGCATATGGTCATCCACGAGCATTTTTGAATTAGGGTTTAATCAATGTATAGCAGTGAACGCTTTACCAGACAAAGATATGTAGTATTTGACTTTCGAACTATAAACCCTTCCTTTTTATAGAATACTATCAGAGATACCGGACATTGCTTGGTTGTAGGATAAAAAAGCAATGTAAGTATATGCTATTGGTCGATTCATGTATGTTATATTTGTGATAACCTATTCTGAAGCACATTTTTTTTAAACTCCTAGATACACTTATCACCCAATATTTCTTTTGTGGAAAATGTAAAACTGTGATTATGAAACCTTTCTTATGTTAAAGTGGAGTGGATATTTGTAACAAAGTCAGCCTCCACTGCAACAAAATCCCGGAGGTTCATTCTTACATTTCAGAGCATCATAGTGAATACATTTTCTGACATCAAGCCAATTCATATATAATCTTATTTCTTACCATGTCTTTTGTCTAGGTGAAGGCACAAAGATGACATTGTTCTGAAATAAACGGAGGTGCTCTAACTTCTGCACGCTTGACTCAATCAATATTGTGATTATTCTCTGATTCTTCCTGTGTTTGTTGGATTCACTGAACAATAATTCTTGGTTGGTTAGCCTTAAAACAAGATATTCTTTTATTTTATGATTCCTGATATCTAAGTGCTGCAATTCTTTGTTGATTTCCTGAAGGGTAAGAATTGTTTTGGTCTTCATCTTCTTCTTTGCGCTTAGCTGCCATTCTGCTGACATTAATGTTCCTTTAATCAAAATGTTTAAGAGGGTGGTGGTCTTTCGCTCACACAGTTCTTTAAAGGAACACTAATAGATTTCAGACCACTTCCACTGTCTTTCTCGAAAGATTTTACATAAGTATATACTTTCATTTTTAACATAGCATCGTATATAATTGAGGTTTAAAGTGTTTTGGGCTCTCTGCACCATGGCACCCTCAAAGGGGTATTTAGAGCTTTGGGACTACTTCCTATATCTTTTACAGAATATGTTTCAAAGGATTACAGATTCAATTTTTATGTGAAATTTTATATAAATAAAGTTTTTATGTGGATTCTCTAACCTCTCTTTCTATAGGGAACACAAAAGTATGTTGTCCATATAACATACACAGAAGGGGAAGTCCCTTAAGATGCCTTCCTTGAGACTGAAAAGTGTCCCCAGCATTACATAGGATAAAACAAGAGTAATTGAAGGTGTATATACCGAATGGGATGGTTATGAGAGTCTTGGGGACGTCTTTTAAGTTCATGGGTACCTAATGATACCCCTTCAGGAGGTCAGAGGTGGTGAAAATCTTCGCTTTGTGGAAATAGGAGGTCACGTCAGCCATGTTTGGGAAGGGGTAGTGATCTGGTTCAGTCTGCATGTTCAGCTTCTGTAATTCCAACATGGATGCAGAGGGCCATCTTTGTTCAGGACGATGTGCAAGGGTGACGACCACGGGATTGAAGCCATTTGGCAGAGGCCTATTTTTTTCCATTTTGGCAAAAATTTTTTATAGACTGCCAAACGATCCGATGACAGACGTCTGAATCTAGCTAACACTGGAGGTCCCTTTGTCCTGATATGGTGGTAAATACCGAGTTTCACGGAAACTATGGGTGTTTGATGAAGTTCTGGACGGAAAACTTCTGGGTACGATGTTAAGTGAGTGTAGGCATCCTTGGATGCGCTGATGCAGAGAGCGAGCTCGGAGCGGAGTGGTTGGAGAGGTGTCGAGGAGTACGAATCCTTATTGACTAACCGTCAGTGGGCTATATTGACCAGAAGGGGGAAGTGTGTTAGGAAGACGTCACCAAGGATTTGCAATGTGATATCAGTAAAGAGAAACTTCAAAATATATTTGGCGCTTCCATACGATAATGAGAGTTTTATAACCGTGGGTGGGTATCTCAGATCTATTGTCTGCTACCAGGCAGATGTCGGAAGATCTAGACAAACTTTGTCGTTTCCTGGGGAGTGCCCTTGGCAGAAGAGATTGTCATGCATTCATGCGTCATGCCAAAAAAAAAAAAAAAGAAAAAAAAGGTTAGTGACAGGGTAGGCCACCACCACAAGCCTTGGCTTACTTACACGTTTTTAGGCTACTGACAACCATTCGCACATTTCTTTGTAGCAGCCCTGAATTTGGAGTGGTTGTAGCTTGTATGCAGCTGAAGGCCGTTAGGAGGTGGCTGGGAGATCAATATCTGGGGTGTAAGCGAGGGGTTGTATATGCCAGTATGGCACATCACATTCACGTAGGTTTCGGTCGATATTGAATAACTGTTCACTTCATCAGGAGTGGAGTCCTGATGGAGGTATGGAATGTGGTGAAGTGGCTGTCCAGAAGGGCATCGTCTTTGGTCATCAGGTCCTTTATTGGCAAACTATCGACATCAGGGATACAAACACAAACAAGTTTGGGTAGGTGGCTTACCCAAAGGGCACAAAAATAAAGCCGTCTATGACAGGTAGTGGGCGAGCTTTTACTATTACTTAGTCAGTAAATGGGCAGGGATGGCGGAATAATCGATATTGAGATAATGTATCCTATGACAGCAAATTGTTTATATAAAAAATATTGTCGTTCTTACAGTCAGTTGCAATATTTTCCATATAACATAAAAAGAAATGTAACCGTTCGGATTAGTCAAAGATTTAAATATTGAACTATAACTTGAATTATACAGCATAGAGATCTACGGCATTTGGAATATATATCTTGTTAATAACAAGATTTTTAAAATATAAAAAGGAAAACGGCTACTAATAGCCAGACTTGACAATACTAGTAAATAATCTCAAAATAGCTATTTATTGGAATAAATAATCTTATTTTTACTTATTTTAGCGAAACAAATATTTGGAAGTTAATATTAAGTGAGTGAATTAAATAACAAATAAAGATAAGGGTTAAAATTTTGAAGTGTGGTAAAAAAAAAAAAACATCCGTAAAAATGAAACTGCATCTAATTGCATATTAATCTATCTAATCAAATGCTTAATTGGTTTTATACTGAATGCTGTGATATATCACTGAAACACTCTAATTACTTAGGTTTTTTTCTGAATGATTTAATTATTAGTTCTATTTGAAAAAAAATCTAAAAACCAAAAAAAACCATAACGATGAATATATAAGTATGAAAAGGTTTGAATTTAAAATGCACAATTATTAAAGCTAAAACTTATAATCTCCCGCTTTAGAACAGTTACTCCCAAAAGAAAATTCTGAACATTACTCGCATTCATATTAAATCTGTTTTCGGGTCAAAAGGTGAACATCAATTAAAATCTACATAAGCTAAAAATTAGATATTAATCCATCAAACTTAAAAAAATAATAAAACAAAGAGTTCGGCTGCCTTAACACCCAACTAATCCCAATCAATCCACTCAAAAATAATTGTATTTTTGGCTACAAAGACAAAGTGGAGACCTTCATGAGGTCCAACATCATTTATAAATTCAAGTGCCCGGGATATCCCGGTATCTATGTTGGATCTTGCCGTAGGTTGTTGCAGGTGAGATACTGTAGCCACATGGGATACAGCTTCAGAACTGGTCAGAAACTTGGTAACCCTGAATTTTCTAATATAAGGAATCATGCCACCATTTGCAAAATTCAAGTAAACAAAAAACACTTTTCAATTATTGGTGGGACGAAACATAACGAATTTCTTACTACCCTTGAGTCGTTATATATCAAACGGCTTCTTCCTTCTTTAAACTCTAACGCCTACGCTTCTCCTCTTTCCTTAGCATAACTGAAGTCGTATGTGGGTAACAATTTTTAATTATTTGTTCTTCACCTTCTCCTATGGATGGTCTGGTGAGCACTGGTTCTCTTATGTTTAACTGGTTTAGTGTTTTACAATTTTCTGTTTTAATATCAATAATATTTTAATAATCTTATGATATTTCTTTTTAATTATTGTACAAATTTTAAGAATTTTATCTTTATATTTTTTTATAGATTGATAATGAACATTGCAATGTTCAAAACGTCTCCTAAATAAATTATGGCCTTTTTACTAATGTGTTTTGGACGCTGCTTCACACCATATATATATATATATATATATATATATATATATATATATATATATATATATATATATATATATATATATATATATATATATATATATATATATGTATGTATTTATATATATATATATATATATACATCTATATATATATATATATATATATATATATATATATATATATATATATATATATATACATATATATATATATATATATATATATATTTATATATATATATATATATATATATATATATATATATATATATATATATATATAATATATATATATATATATATATATATATATATATATATATATGATCTTATTTATAGCTATGAATTAGCCAAAATATTCAGTGATACTAAGCAATTATTCAGTCTAATGCCCAATGATGTGTTGTAGCATAACTTTCTTTAAGATTTAGTTACAATAACCAATCAAGAACTTTTCAATCAAACGTCTATCTGCCCTTGCGTGATATAAACTAGTAGTAAATTCTTCAAAAATATTATGAAGATCTGAAGGTATCTAAGGTGACTCAAACAACATAGGAGAAACTCTCCAGTTCCAAGCATGTAGAAACCTATTTCGCAGAAATTGCATTCCCTTTTCATTAAATTCAATACCATCGGCGTTTCTTATAAAGCATTGCAGGTGGTAAGATTCACTTCATTATAACTACCTAAATAATCTGATTCCGTTTTTTTTCCCACAATGTAAAAAATATTTGC
>NC_090748.1:23683307-23688307 GCF_036898095.1 Palaemon carinicauda | reverse complement strand
ATATATATATATATATATATATATATATATATATATATAT
Organism: Palaemon carinicauda; assembly: GCF_036898095.1. Taxonomy (NCBI): domain Eukaryota; kingdom Metazoa; phylum Arthropoda; class Malacostraca; order Decapoda; family Palaemonidae; genus Palaemon; species Palaemon carinicauda. The sequence continues at coordinate 23,688,267 of NC_090748.1, read as the reverse complement.
ATATATATAAATATATATATATATATATATATATATATATATATATATTTATATATATATATATATATATATATATATATATATATATTATATATATATATATATATATATATATATATATATATATATATATATATATATATATATATATGTGTGTGTGTGTGGTGTGAGTAATTCAGTCCAAGCAAGGAGTAAAACCGGAATACCCTATCTCTCGTAAATTATTAACAGCGATCCTGAAAGAAGTTTTTAAGATTTCAAACATGGATTTAAAACGTAAGAATTTTTACTTCAACAACATAATATTTGCAGAATTAAGGGAAAAATTGCAAAACGTGATAGAGGATGTGAATATAGAAGTAGAAATATAGGACTGAAAATGAGTATAAGTAGAACTAAGATAATATTCAATTAAAATGCAGCAGATAACAAATAAAATAGTGACAAAGTTCCAAAAAATTTTTAATGAATTAAACGCTTATTCAGGAAAGACATTGAGTGTTTCCCCAGGACGCAATAACGAAATTAGTAGAAGGATTAGCATGATATTGAGGGTATTGGTAAGCAAAATGAGATTATGAATAATAAAATGTCCCTGTTTTTAAAAACAAAATTATTTAATGATATGATCTTGTGTATTAGAAACTTGGTACCTTAGTAAATCCTTAGAACATAAGCTACTTACAAATTATGATGGGAATAACACTAAAAGACAGAAAAAACAACTTGGGCACATGAAGTAAACTAAAGTTGATTATATCCTAGCAACATGTAGGAAAAAAGAAATGGACATGAGCAGGACATATACTGATAATGACAGACCCCAGCTGGACATTAGGAATAACAAAATGTGTCCCTACACATTGTGAAAAAAGGAAGAGGATGTTACAAGAACGGTGAACTGACGAACTAAAAAAAAAATATGGGGGTGTGGACTGTCATAAAAAAACTATAAACACAAAATGTGGAAGACCATGTCTGAGGCCTCTGTTTTGGAGTCAATGTGGACTAGTAACGGCTGATGATGATGATGATGATAACAGTATATGTATGTCGTATATAAGATGTAATATACATAATTTCACTAAGGGACGAACTTTTTCAAAACTGTTTCCCTCTATAATTCCATACATTTTAATATATCCTCATTCCTCTTCGTCTATCAAAATATCGCTGTTTTCATCGATGGTGATTCTTAGTGAAACTCATAAATTCTATCCCTTTCAAAGGATCATATATCAGTTACGCGATTTATGAGAAACCTGACAAATCCAGGGCTCATATTTCTATTAACCGCTTATCAAATAAATCTTTACGACAAAAAGTTTCATGTTCGTTCCTTCTAAAATTTATTGATCAAAACTGAATGTAAAAAAAATCCACATGTGTTTTTCGTAAATAAAGACAAGAATGAATACCCATGTTACATAAAGATATTATGGTGATTAATTTTGAATTTACACTGGCCTGAAGAAACTATTAACAGTGAAATTTAGAGCTCATGGAATGGCTGAAAAGAGATACGCGGATTAAAACAACAACAAAGGTTAGTGAAACTTTATATGGTTTATGTTAATAACATGACGCAATTTTGTTCTTCTTTTCGTACATTAGGATTATAACTAATTATATTCCATTTTAATGATAGCATATGATATGTTTCCGACGATAATGACTATAACACAGACAATGATTAGTTTTATACGATCAAGGCTTGCTCATTTAATATTTATTCTTCATTAAAATATTAGTTCTAAGAAAGACAGAAAATAATCGAGCAAGATGAAAAAAATGTGATTATTTTTTTTACCAATACATGATCAAATGAATAGAAATTTAACAAGATATTATTAGAATTAGAATAAGAGATAGATGGCAGAGTTTATAATCAATTTCAAAGAAAACTATCGGAAAAGACAAAAACACACAAATACGAGAGCAGAAATTATTATAAAATCCAAGGGATATAAAATAAGATTAGAACTACCCAAGACAATAAACAAAGTAAACAAAAAAACAAGACATTCGTAACACAATCACCACAAAATTTAGGAGACACAAAAGAAAAAATGAAGTATCAAATTGATGAAAAGATTTCGATGCAAACGAAAATATCCTTGACGAGAAAAGCTAGAGTGATAGAAATTGCAGAGAATTTCTATATTATTCCAAACAATCGTGATGTAAAAAATAACGTTACAAATAGAAAACCTGAGCCTCTACCAAATGTAACAGAAAGAGGAGTAAAGAGGTTATCAATATATATATATATATATATATATATATATATATATATATATATATATATATATATATATATATATATATATATATATATATATATATATATATATATATATATAATATGTATATATATATATATATATATATATATATATATATATATATATATATATATAGATATATATATATATATATAATATGTATATATATATATATATATATATATATATATATATATATATATATATACAAATATATATACATATTATATATATATATATATAATATGTATATATATATATATATATATATATATATATATATATATATATATATTTATATATAATATGTATATATATATATATATATATATATACATATTATATATATATATATATATATATATATATATATACATATATACATATATACATATATATATATATATATATATATATATATATATATATTTATATATATATATATATATATATACATATATTTATATATATATATATATATATATATATATATATATATATATATATATATATATATATATATATATTATAAGTTTGTGTGTGTGTCTATGCATTAATGAATATACACAAGTATATATTGAAATTTCTGTACACTTTCTCTGTGGGGGATACTTCAACGTGATGAAAGGGTTTGTGTATCCCCTAGTCAGCAAAGCTCTGCTAGTCAGGCTTGTTTCCTGTGATTGCAAAGACAAAAGATACAACCATCACCAATCCACAGTGGCGAGCGTGGTGACTAAAACTTGGCCATACACCAAGGAGGACTACGAAAGGTCATCTTTGTAGATTGAACCCTGTAACGTGTAATGTCAGGAACCTTTCTTGAGAACAGGGTGTTGCTATGTTTCTAGAATACTGAAATAAATGAAATGGTATATAATAGTCTTCAATGAAGTTAGTACAATTGGGGAATATTATATAGAGTTAAGTAAGGGTATATAGCTGGATTAAGAAAATCTTAATGAACAAATAAAATGCAGTGGGTTTTCTTATTAATGAAAATTTTGTAATTAAGATTAAAGAGTTTTATAGTATCGGTTATAAAATTGTAGAATGGATTATCAAACTAAATAAAATTTATAAAAGTGAAGATCATCCAAATATATGCAACCAATACATCCCGTAGAAAGGATGAAATAAAACTTTTCATGGAGATCTTTGAAAAAATATGAGGCTCAATTTACATATTTTTTTGTGATATCATTGCAAAAGTCTGCAAAAAGTAGAGAGAAGAATCAGCCGATGTAAATTTGGAGGAGTCAAAAAGAATGACGGAGGATATATCATACTTGTAGTATTTGATGAAAAAGAATAATTAAAAACTATGAAAAATATTTTATAAAAATAAACATAGAAAATTCATATTAAGAAGTAATATTTGATTAGTAAAAGTGAAAAAAAAAATATTCATAGTAAAAAAAGCTAACATAGTTAAAGATGTAACTGGGTTAAATAATTTCAAGTAAAACGACTAGAAAGGTTAGAGGTAAAATCAGACCAGCTAAGGAAAGAAAAAGAAAAACTAATTTCAAGAAAGAAAATATATCTGAGTAAAATGTTGACTTTCTTCATTGACGGAGTCTGGAATCTCTGATTGCCCTTTCTACTTTTCTTTATATTCTCCTTTTTTTTCAATTTCTATGTTCCTATATTTTTCTATTTCTTTATTTTATATATTTTCATGATCGCCATTATGTTTACTCTTTAGGGCTTTTATTTTGTAGTATTTATTCGATACTTGCTTATTTTTCTTATCTAAATTTTTAATTCTATTTTATTCATTTTTCATGTCATTTATTGAATAATATATTAAATATTATTACTTTATTACTTTATTGAGTTATCTTCCTCTTTTTGCTTTCTCATAAATTCAAAATTTTCATTAAATTTTTAGCTCTATAAATTATATATATTTTTTTCTTAACCGATTGCTTAATATATCTTTTATATTCCATGTATTATCTTTTGATCTTTTTGAAATTATCATTTACATATACATCTTTTCCCCTCCGTATTTTTTATTTCTTTATTTTTTATGATACATAATGTATCTTCCTAATTTTCTACCATATTTTTTTCAAAGTTCTGATTATAATGATTTATCGTTTTAATTATTTTATTATTTTTTTCAATTGATATTCATCTTTAATGCACATGGTTAAATTGTATTATTTCTCTTGATTGTATTTAATTATCTCTAATCTTTTGCATGCTCTTTTTTGTAGTTCTATTTCCCTTATTTTGTGTTTGTTCAATTACAATTTAAGAAATCAACTGAAATTTTATATATATATATATATATATATATATATATATATATATATATATATATATATATATATATGTGTGTGTGTGTGTGTGTGTGTGCATATATATATGTGTATATATACATATATATATATATATATGTGTGTGTGTGTGTGTGTGTGTTTGTTTGTGCATATATATATATATATATATATATATATATATATATATATATATATATATATATATATATATATATATCTATATCTATATCTATATCTACATTTATATCGATATATATATATATATATATATATATATATATATATATATATATATATATATATATATATATATATAAAACATACTGTTTGAAATTTGATTATCCCAAAAGCAACATCATTACTTGGAAAACGGATAATCCAGAT
>NC_090748.1:23660807-23673307 GCF_036898095.1 Palaemon carinicauda | reverse complement strand
ATATATATATATATATATATATATATATATATATATATGTTTATATATACACACACACACATATATATATATATATATATATATATATATATATATATATATATATACATATATATATATATATATATATATATATATATATATATTTATATATATATTGTGAGTGTATAATTTTACTGATACTTATATGATTAGTTCCATTATTGTTGTATCTACCGGTCAGTGTGCCTTGAGCATTTAATTGTCCAAATCTCCATCATGCTCAAATTATGTATTCCTCATGGTATTTCCCTATGGTTTCTGGACATCTAAGTATTTTATTCTATTTTATGGACAAAATAAAAAGTTTTTTTTTTTTAATTGATTGGTGATATATATTATGAAAGGTGTAGAGGCAATTACTTCTTATATCTCAGTAAGTTTGCTATAACCTCACGGCTAATCCCCATATGTCTTTGAAGATCAATTTTATATACTCTAACATACTGAGATGAATATAATCATTACCCTACATGGATGTTTTACCATGTGAACACGAAAAATAAGAATGATAAAGACGAAACCCATTGCCATTCACTAGTAACTCAAGGCAACCTCATATACAGCACAATTTTGTTACCAAATGTCGATCTAGTGGATATCCAGGAATATCTGTAAGCAGTTGTACATGCAGAGAGTTACCAATAGTAAATAATAACCATCTCAATTTTTTTTTTTTTTTTTTTTCATATTTAACATATAACCGTAGGCATATAAATTGACATTACGTAAACCTAAACAGGGGTCTCCAAGGCCTCAATGCCAGACCTACTAACCAAAATCTATAAATTCAATCCAATATAATCCATTCATCATCTAACAGGTTTAGTTGATTTTTCAAGGGTCATATTTTATAGCAGTTTGTTTATATCATATCCATTTTCTTTTACAAAACTCTTAGTTGCTAAGTGCCATTTATGTAAACTACCTAGTCTGCTCTAGCACTCTTGAAAGCACAGTTAAGATTAAAAAATCAGGAACAAGGAGAAAACAAGAATTAAAATATTGCTTTACTTGAATAATTACTTAGTAATATGCATCTACACAGAAATAAAAACATGCAGTATATAGGCATAGGCATACTTTTATATACACACGCGCACGCACACACACACACACACACACACACACACACCATATATATATATATATATATATATATATATATATATATATATATATATATATATATATATGCGTGTGCGTATATCTGTGTACAGAGAGAGAGAGAGAGAGAGAGAGAGAGAGAGAGAGAGAGAGAGAGAGAGAGAGAGAGAGAGAGAGAGAGAGAGAAATTGATGTGAAATCACCCTTACTTTTTCTATTATACTAAACTCTGGGCAATACAATATTGTTTCCATGTTCAGAACATAAACCCAGTTCTTGAACAATCTAAGTGGAATTGTGCAAGGTATAATAATTTCCAGTCCCATAGTAAATTAAGAAATTTGTTAATGGTAAACTACATAAATTTTAAGCGTATAACTTAGTGTTTTTATATATATTCAATAGAGAAGCTGGATTTGATTGATAGTTAATAGGTCATGTAGTTTTGTAATAATGTAATGATGTGTTATTCAATACAATACAGTACTTCAACTCATATACGAAAACACTCTCTATATGTTCATTGAAATCGAAGCCCTCTGGAAGAACAATCACTAAAATGAGAGACATCTGTTATCTAAGTGACAAGAAAAGGGCTGCTCTATAGAATCACCCTCATTTCCTCTTCTTACACCATACATCACAAACTTCGACATATAAACCACATACCTGGGGAGTCATCAACGACCATAAGATAGGATGGAAATGGCAAAAGTTTCTTTTAAGAATCTCTGATAGAGAAGCTAATCAACAGACCTGATCCAAATAGCCAGAGATTCAGTGAGAAAAAAAGACATCAAACGCTTGATAAAACGATTAGAGAATAACGACAAAAACTTACACCGGGGTCAGCTCTTTTCAAATGAGGAAAAGAAAAAAAAAATTTCTAACAAATAAAATTTCTAAGTTGACTTGATGTCAAAATACCTAATTAAACAGCATCTTCACTTGGGTGTGTTCTTGTGATGATAGTGGGGAAAGTAGATTCTTAGAATACAAAATATGAATAGGTTAAATTTTAAAAAATAAAATCATATAATACTCTAATTAATGAACACAGTGAAAGTTGAGAAATAGTTTTGAAATAAAAATTGAGTATTAAATGATAATGCAAATAAACTATTCCTCATAATACAACTATTCGAACTAATTAAAAATCATTCGCCTATTACTTTTTTAACCCTACTTGAATGACTGAAATTGATGGGCAAGGATATTGATTTCAAGAATCAGGTGTATGTGAAAAGTTATGATGTCATATAAAGTGAGTAGTCAATCATATACGTCATAGGTCAGAAAAAGGAAAGGGACACTAAAAAAAAAAAAAAAATTAAGGAAATATTTTCTAGGTTATAAATTTTATGCGGTTTTCGTCGTATAAATAAATTTGCTAGTATAAGGTCATCCACCAGCATTTTTCAAACAAAGTTTAATATTTTCTATAGAGTCCATCACTTATATATAGCAGCAAACGATTTACCATACAAAAATATGTAGTATTTGATTTTCGAACTATAAACACTTCCATTTTATAGAATATATCAAAAATACCAGGCATGGCCTGGTTGTAGGATTAAGAAGCAACGTGAGTCTCTGCTATTAGTCGATTCATCTAAGTTATCTCTGTGATGACCTATTCTGAAACATTTTTTTTAATATCCTAGATACTCTTATCAACCAATATTTCATTTGTGGAAACTGTGCAACTGTGAGGATGAAACCTTTCCTATTTTAAGGTATAGTGGATATTTGTAACAAAGTCAGCCGAACATTAGCTCCACTGCAACAAATTCCCAGAGGTACATTTTTCCATTTCAGAACATCATAATTTATACTATCTCTTGTTTCTTACCATGTCTTGTGTCTAGGTGAAGGAACACAGATGCTATTGTTCTGCATTAAACGGACTTGTTCTAACTTCTGCACGCCCGACTCAATCAATATTGTGATTATTTTCTGCTTCTTCCTGTGTTTAGTGGTTTCAATGCGCAGTAATTGTTTGTTGGTTACCGTGAAATCGAGTTATTTTATTATTTCTTGATTCCTGATATCTTAGTGCTTCAATTCCTTGTAGATTTTATAAAAAATTTGATTTTTTTTTTTGCTATTCATCTTCTTTGCGCGTAGCTGCCATTCTGCTGACATCAATGTTCCTCTAATCTGAAATTTTAAGAGGGTGGAGTTCTGCCTCCCACAAAGTTTTCTCAAGGGGTACTAATAGATTTTAAACCACTTCCATTGCCTTTCTAGGAAATTTATATACAAGTATACACTTTCAGTATTTATATAGAATAGTATATAAATGCGGTTTAAAGTGGGTGTGGTTCTGCCCACCATGGCACCCTTCAGAGATTCAGGACTACTTTTTATGTCTTCTGCCGAAAATTTTACAGATTTAATTTTTATGTTAAATTTTATATATTTAAAGTTTTAAATGGACTCTCTAACGTCTCTTTTTATGGGGAACACACAAGTATATCGTCCGCGTAGCATACACAAAAGGGGATATCCCCTAAGATGCCGTCCTTGAGACATGGAAAAGTGGCCCCAGCAATATGTAGGATAAAACAGGAGTACTCGAAGATGTACGTAACGAATGGGATGGTTATGACAGTTTTGGGGACGTCTTCTGGTTTCATGGGCACCTGATAATACCCTTTCAGGTGGTCAAAGGTGGAAAAAAAGCTCGCTCTGTGCAGGTAGTAGGTTACGTCGGCGATTTTTGGGCGGGGTTAGTGATCCGGTTCAGTCGTCATGTTCAAGCGCCTGTAATCCCTACACGGATGCAGAAAGCCATTTTTCTTCAGGACGATGTACAAGGGTGACAAACTTGGGCTTGAAGCCCTTTGTCTGAGGCCCAGTGTTTCCATTTCAGGAAAAGTTTATTTAGCAGCTGCCAAACAATCCGTTGACAGACGTCTGAATCTGGCTACCACTGGAGGCCCCTTTATCCTGATATGATGATAAATACCGATTTTCGAGGGAATCGTGGGTGTTCGACGGAGCTCTGAACCAAAAACTTTCAGGTACGATGTGAGGTGAGCATGAGCATCCGTGGGTGCGCTGCATGCAAACTGAGCTCGTAGGGGACCCATTAGAGTGGTGTCAAGGAGTAAGAGTCCTTGTTGACTAACCATCAGTGGGCTATATCGACCAGAAACTGGAAGTGTGATAGGAAGTCGGTACCAAGGATTGACAATGTAACGTCAGTAATGAGAAACTTCAAAATATATTTGGCTCTTCCAAGCAATAATCTGAGAGTTTCATACCCTTGGGTGGGTATCTCAGATTCATTGTCTGCTACCAGGCGGATGTCAGAAGACCTAAACAAACTTCGCCGTGTCCTGAAGAGTGGCCATACTTGCGTCATGCAAAATTCAAGGATTAGTGACAGGTGAGGCCACCACCACAAGCCATGGCCTACTTACATGGTTTTTGGCCACTGACAACCATTTGTACATTTCTTCCCAGCAGCCCCAAATTAGGAGTAGTAGTAGCATAAATGCAGCCGAAGAGCGTCTGGAGGTGGCTGATGAGGTTGTTTGGGGTGTAAGTGATGGGGCTGTATATGCAGGTGGTGGGCGGTATTATCGGCACTTCGGCACATCACGTGGAGGCCGTCTGTGTCATATCACATTCACGTTGGTTTTGGCCGATGTTGAATAAGTGTTCACTTCATCAGGAGTGAAGTCATAATGGAGATTTTGAATGTGGTGAAGTGGGTGTGCATAAAGGCATCGTCTTTTGTCATCACGTCTTTGATGGGAAAAATATCGACATCAGGGATAGCAAAATATACAGGTTCAGGTAGGCTCCTTAATCATAGGGCATAAAATAGATTCCCTTCAAGAGTAGAGCCGTCTGTGACAGGTAGTGGGTGAGGTTGTAATATTACTTATGTAGTAAATGGGCAAGGATGGTGGAATGATCCATTTTGAGATAATGTATCCTAGGACAGCAAATTGTTTATATAAAAAAATTTTGTCGTTCCTACAGTCAGTTACAATAATTTTCATATAACATGAAAAGAATTATAACTGTTTGGATTGTTCAAAGAATGAATTATTGAACTATAATTTGAATTGCACAGCATAGAGATCTACGGCATTTGAAAGGTATATCTTGATAATAACAAGATTAAAAAAAGGGGGTAGGAGGCTGCTAGTAGCCTAACTTGAAAATACTAGTAAAGAACCTCAAAATAGCTTTCTATGAGATTAGAAAATCTTATTTATACTCATTTTAGTAGAAAGAGCATTTGGAAGTTAATGATAAGTGAGTGAATTAAAGAACAAATAAAGATGAGGCTCCAATGTTTGTGCTATAGTAAAATAAATCTGTAAGGAAAAAATTAAATCACATATTATACTAATCTATCTAATTAAATGCTTAATTGCTTTTTATACTGAATGTGGTGATGTATCTATGAAACACTATGATTAATTAGGCTTTTTTTAAAGAATTTAATTTTTGGTTCAATTTGAGAAACATCTAAAAATACAATAAAAAACAGTAACGATAAATATTTAAATATGAAAAGTTTTAAATTAAAATGCAATCTTACTAAAGCTCTAAATTATAATTTCATTCATTAAAAAGTTACTACCAACAGAAAATCCTAAAACAATATTCGCATTCATATTAAATCTGTTTTCAGGTTAAAAGGTGAACATCAATTAGAATCTAGATGAGCGGTAATTTAGACATTAATCCCTTTTTAATGAGTGACTACATTGATGATTGCCATATAATAAAAGAATTAATTATGATAGTTTTCATAAATATTTATGTTCAGCACGGTAAATGGAATGTTAATAATGACTTAAAGGAACTAATTATCTAATACAAACTTTTAATTATGTTGGCAATGAATCAACAACATCCAATTTCAAAGCCTATTATTATTAATAATAATATTATTATCATTATTAATATTAATATTATCATATCTACACACACACACACACACACACACACACATATATATATATATATATATATATATATATATATATATATATATATATATATATATATATGGATAAATATCAACACATGATCGTGTTCATATAGAAATAAATTTCTACCTCATACTTAGTATCGAACGCTGGCCCCTTCTAATGAAAGGCCAGGTCGAAACCAACCATGCCACGAGAGGCCATAAAAGAAATCGGAACCTAACTGCTGTGGGTGTGTGTATGTGCGTTTGTGCGTAGTGTATACATACACACATACATATATATGTGTATATATATATATATATATATATATATATATATATATATATATATATATATATATATATATATATATATATATTTGTATATAAATATATATACACATACACACACGTATATATATATATATATATATATATATATATATATATATATATATATATATATATATGAGCTTATTGATATCAACGAATTAGCTTAAATGTTTAATGACTCTTGGCTTTCATCCTATCAAATGCTCTAAGAAGTGTTGCAGTATAACTTTCTTTAAAATTTAAATTCATCCACCAAACACGAACTGCACAAGTCCTCAATCAAATATCGCTTTGCCACTGCGTTATATAAACTAGTGGTAGACTCTTCCAAGAAAGCATGAAGATATGAAGGCCTCTAAGGTGAGTCAAACTACCTTGGAGAAACTTTTTCCCATTCTCTATTCTCGCATTAGATCTCCTGTATTTGCGTCAATGTCTAGAAGTGTTCTCATGATTCCTCATTATCAGGATTCCTCAATACAAAAGTACTAATTTGTTTCATAAAACAAATTATCTACCTGAGAGACCATTCTACTGGCTCACTATTATTATTCACTTCCAACCAACGATTTCCAAACGCAGTACCTGCAGCACAAAGGAACTCATTTGATACCTACACCTGTACATATTTGGTACCTCTTATCACTCATTCTTGTATGAAAGTGCTCCCTTATCCGATATATAATTCCCCTATTGATGCTTTATTTTTTCTTAAGTGCACGTCTTTTGTATGCTACTTGGATTTTATCCTATTTCACATTATTTTTGGAGGGAAGGGGAGGCTCTGAGGTATATTTTCTGATACTGTTTCTGTCTTGCGATTCATTCAGAATATTTAAATTTTAATCATTACACTATAAACTTTAGTTCTCTCAAGTTTATCAATATTTACTAATTTGGCTTAGATGCTCTAATATCAAAAGAATACAAGATAAGGGCATAAGACCAAATTCAGTAGTAACTTCATTCTAAACAGGACTGTCAAAACAAGTCAAGTTACGTAAAGTAAAAGACTTCAGTCATTGTATTTAACCAAAATGTTTTAGAATTTTGCTTCCCTCCAGTTATATTATGAAGGGTTAATACATATTGTACTTAGAAAACTTTAATCTTCATATCATATTGCATTACTGAATAATCAAGATTTTTTTTCATATATTTCATGAAGTACAAAACAATCTTTGTTAATGTTTGTTAACATCCGCATGCAGCAACCGTAAAGTGAGGTTGGGAAGTCTTTTTTTTTATCATCACAATTTTTTTTCATTACCTGCAATTTTGCAATAGTTGAATGCATTTTAAAGACATGTTAAACTCGAATTTCTGATTGTTGATATTATTTCAGTAATTATGAATGAAAATATATATTTGCTATAACTGTGATATGGATATAAAATAATTATGTACATAAGCAGGTAATTTTAAATTTACATGCATTGGCCACCTAAGTAAAATAAGTAAAATGAGTAAAATAATCAAAATAATTAAAATATTGTTCAGGAGAATTCTCCTATATAAGTAAAGAAAATATGTTGCGTGATCATAAATAGGATTATTAGTACATAAAGTAAGAAAATATCCATTAGAGAGAGAGAGAGAGAGAGAGAGAGAGAGAGAGAGAGAGAGAGAGAGAGAGAGAGAGAGAGAGAGAGAGAGATCTGGATAATTATAAACGTCAGATATACCAACTTATCAAAGACTTTCACTGATGTATACTCCAAGCATGGTGATTTGTTAAGGCCCACCGTATGAAATGAAGATGAATGCTACAGCACGACATTTATAAATAACCATACTTTTGACAGAAGAAGTTTTGTGACCTTATTACTACACTTGGTCACAACGCGTAATTAATCTAGAAAAAAAGACATCATGTGGAATTTGAAAGCATCAGATTCCTAAACTGTTTGGCGTTATGAACACTGAAATAAAAGGTTATTAATTATGAATTTGTGGTTATAGATAGGGTATCTTCAACGGGTGTAATTGGCAGCTGGAGTTTCTGGTTTTGAGGTGCAGACCATAACGACGAAAGTATGTATGAGAATATCTAATTGAATGTTGGTCAACTGGTGTATGCAGAGTGGCCATTAGATTGCTGATCAAAGGGAAGATGTTAAAGTGGGTAACAAGCACTTAAAATGAATATACTTTTATGCTTTAAATCTGGGCTTTATCTATTTCAAATGAATAATTCTGAATGAAGGGAATAAACATGAATATTTGTAATTAATTAGTTTGAGAATAGGTGGCAAGATTCAAGGGAATTATAGAGATTTTGAAGAGGTTGCTCAACATTCGTTTAAATTTCCTTCCATATTCAATATAGTTGTTACTTTTTCTTTTACCATTATTTTTCCCTTATCGAAGTTCATATAACGATCAAGAAGAGGTTTATCCTTCAATCAACGATTTCTGGTATGTAGTGTGTGATGAGCTGAGAAAGGCTGTGACTAAGAAGGCAGGATGAAAGCAACTGAGTAACTTTATTACAGAGCATCAGTTTATATATACATGAAGTCCGGGCAGAAAGGGCCTAAAATATATAACATGCAATTTCATGTTCAACCAGTAACCGTTTCTGTTAACAGTTAACGGTAAGAAAAACAGACATGTTTATTCAGGTCCCTGTCAGTGCGAGGGGAGAACGAAGATACAAAGCATAATATAAAAAAAAAAAGAAATGTCGTTACTATGTACGATCGTGTGACAAACGGTTGGTACCTGGCTCACCCCCTAAAAATTACATACTGTACATGTTAAATAGGGCGCCCTAATCTAGAGAGGCGAACTGCAGGCGAGTCATCTGGTGTCGTTACTATGTACGATCGTGTGACACACGGTTGGTACATGGCTCACCCCCTAAAAATTACATACTGTACATGTTGAATAGGGCGCCCTAATCTAGAGAGGCGAACTGTAGGCGAGTCATCTGGCAGGAGATAAGCAGGCTTTAAACAAATCAATGGAGACCCAGTCTTCTTTGCCACAAATGTTTATTAGGAATGCTTTCAGACTGCGTTGGATCAAAAGGAAAGGGCCCCTGTAAGGGGGCGTTAGCTGTGGCTTGCTCGTGTCGTTGCGTAGAAAGAGGTGCGTTGCAGAGTGCAAGTGTGTCGGTATGTGATGCTTTGCTGGGGGTTGTAAGTCTGGCGGCATAGAGTAAATTTTCACACGACGTGACGTATGTGCAGGGGATCATCGGAGGAGGTTGCAGAAGGAAAAAATTCGGCAGGGACGACCAACAGGTCACCATATTCCATTTCAGCTGCCGAGACGTCCAGGGCATCTTTAAGAGTGGTCCTTAGTCTCAGGAGGACCCAGGGAAGCTGGGTAAACCAGCGGGACATCAAGGCTGCCTTGAGGGTGTGATGAAAACGTTCAACCACACCATTGGCAGCAGGATTGTATGCAGTTGTCTGATGTAGGGTTATGCCCATGAGATATGATAATGATGTCCACAAATGAGAGGTAAAAGTGGTGTCCCTGTCTGAAGTAATATGCTCAGGGATACCAAATCTTGCCATCCATCCTGAGAATAAGGCAGATGTACATGAGGTGGACGTTGCAGTTTCCAAGGGAATAGCTTCAGGCCAACGAGTGGAGCGGTCGATGACAGTAAACAGGTAACGATGTCCTTGTGATATGGGTAGGGGTCCTACAACGTCAACGTGAATGTCGGCGAAATGACGCTGAGGTCAAAGAAAGGTGCCCACTCCTAAATCCGTGTGTCGATGTACTTTGAAAATTTGGCAAGAAGTACAGGCGCTGACCCAATCCTTAGCATCCGTAGAAATGCTGTGCCAAATTAACTTCGTCTTCAGCAGCTGTGCAGTAGAACAGCACGAGGGATGGGAAAGGCCGTGAATGAAATCAAACACCTGGCGGCGCATGGGGGCAGGTATCCCAGGTCGCGGTCTACCGTGTACTGACGTCACAGAGGAGGGTGGTGTTGAAGTCGTCAAGGGAGATGTCTTCCCCCTGGAGGGATATGCAGGATGTCCTACATACCTGATACTCTGGATCCTGTCGTTGGGCTTCAGCCAGGGCATTGTAATCCAATCCCAGTTGAACGGCAGCCAACGTGTTTCCTGACAGGGCATCGACAACGGGATTCATTTTCCCAGGGACGTGTCGAAGGGTGCAATTGTATTCAGCCACGGAGGAGAGATGTCGGCGTTGACAGGCGGACCAGGCGTCAGAATGTCGAGTGAAGGCGTGCACCACAGGCATGTGGTCTGTGCGAATGACTAAGTGCGTACTTCTAAGAAATGGTGAAAGTGACCAACGGCCAAGTGTACCGCCAGCAATTCGCGATTGAATGTAGAATAACCCGATTCTGCCTTGGACAGGTATCTGTTAAATAAGGCTAATGGGCGGGGCGAGCTGTTGACCACCTGTTCGAGTACTGCACCCATAGCGATATCGCTGGCATCGTTGGAGAGGTGGAGAGGGGCATGTGGGTTGGGAAAAGTGAAAGCAGCAGCGCTTGATAGGGCATTCTTTGCATTGCAGAAGGCCGCTTCTTAAAGGGGACCCTACTTCAGATGTTTTGGCTTACCCTTGAGGGAGGCGTAGAGGGGAACAAGAATGGCGGCAATGGCTGGCAGGAAACAGTGATAATAGTTGATCATGCCCTAGAATTCCTGCAGAGTTTTGACGGTCGAGGGGGTGGAGAAGTTCTGAACGGCTGCTACCTTCTCAGGGAGGGGATGTACTCCAGGAGTGATGCAGTGCCCTAAGAATGACACTTCGTTGACACAAAAGGTACACTTGTCATACCGGACTACAAGGCCGTTTCGTTGCAGGGGGTCGAGCATGATGCGCAGGTGACGGAGGTGTTTCTCTTTTGAGGAAGAGAACACAAGTATGTCATCCACATAACATACACAGAAGTAGAGGTCCCCTAAGATGCCATCCATGAGACGTTGAAAAGTGGCCACAGTATTACGAAGGCCAAAACAGGAGTAATTGAAGGTGTATATACCAGTTGGAGTGGTGATGGTGGTCTTGGAGATGTGTTCTGGGTTCATAGGCACCTGATAATACCCCTTCCTGAGGTTAAGCGTGGAGAAAACCTTCGCTTTGTGCAAGTAGGTGGTCACATCGGCGAAGTTTGGGAGGGGATAGTGATCCGGTTCTGTTTGCATGTTTAGGCACCTAAAATCCCAGCAGGGACGGAGGGAGCTGTCTTTCTTCAGAACTATGTGTAAGGGTGACGACCATACGCTGGAGGCCTTTTGGCAAGGGCCCATTTGCTCCATTTCAGCAAACGTCTGTTTGGCAGCAGCCAATCAATCCGGTGCCAGACGTCTGAATTTTACGAAGACTGGGGGTCAGGTCGTCTTGATATGGTGATAAATAACGTGTTTGACACGAGCTGTGGACATTTGGCGAAGTTCTGGACGGAAAACTACCGGGTACAACGTGAGGAGGTGGGCGTAGGCATCCGTGGGTGGGCTGATGTATAGAGCGAGGTTGGACGGCCGGGTTGAAGAGGTGTCGACAAGTACGAGTCTGCGTTGATACATTGTCGGTGGGCGACATCGACCAGAAGGTGGAAATGAGAGGATATCCGCACCGAGGATCGGCAATATGACATCAGCAACGAGAAACGTCCAATTAATTTTACCTTTTCCAAATAATAATGTGAGGTTTTCGTAACCATAGGTGAGTATCAGATTAATTGGCAGTTACCAGGCGGACGTCGGCACACATAGACAGACTACGTTGTATCCCGAAAAGTTCCCATGGCAAAAGAGAACGACAAGCACCTGTGTCTACCAAAAACCACACGCTCGTTCCAACATCACGGAAAAATAAAAGATTAGAAACACGGGAGGCCACAGCTACGAGCCATGGCCTACTTACACGTTTTTTGGCCACTAACAATCCTTGGCACAATTCTTCGCGGCTGCCCCAAATCTGTAGTGGTAGTAGCAAAACTGCGGCCAATGGGCGGCAGTAAGTGTCTGTAGAAGTCGTTGGTTGAAGTGCGAGCTAGTGGTGGGTGATATGTGGCTTTGTCGCCTCTCCGGCATGTTACAGTGTAGGTATGTATGTCCTACAGCATTCACGTCAG
>NC_090748.1:23648307-23655807 GCF_036898095.1 Palaemon carinicauda | reverse complement strand
GCATTATTATTGATTTTTTAAGTAATAGATCTCGAAGAGTTCTTGTTGATGGGCACCATAATGAGTATAGGAATGTGATATCCGGTGGTTCTACAGGGTATTGTTCTTGGCCCATTACTTTTCATACTATATATACATGACATCTGGTTTGGCCTAGAAAACAAGCTTGTTGCATATGCAGATGATGCTACTCTCTTTGCATCAATTCCATCCCCTAAATGTAGATCTGGGGTTGGTGAATCCCTTAATAGAGATTTACCTAGAATTAGTGCATGGTGCAAATTATGGTGTATGAAGTTGAATCCAAACAAAACTCAAAGTATGATTGTAAGTAGGTCAAGGACGGTGGCTCCTCAACATCCGGATCTCTGTATTAATAATGTTTCTTTAAATTTGTATGACTCTTAAAATTTTAGGTGTGATTCTCGACAGCAAATTTACTTTTGAGAAACACAATAGGTCTGTGTCTTCTTCAATTGCATAAAAAAAATAGGCTTATTGAGAAAGTTTTACAAGATTTTCGGTGATCAATCTATTCTGAAGAAGTGTTTTAATTCTTTCATTCAACCTTGTTTTGAGTATTGTTCTCCTGTCTGGTGTTCAGCTGCTTATTCTCATCTTTATTTGTTGGACAGAAACTATTAAATTTCTTATTCCTGACCTAGATATTAATCTCTGGCACCGTCGTTTAATTAATTCATTATGCATGTTGCATAAGATTTTTCATAACTTTGACCATCCTTTACATTCGTATCTCCCAGGAAAATTCTATCCTGTTCGAAATACTAGGCAGGCAGTTAATTATAATAGCCCGGCCTTCTCCATCATAAGGTTCAATACTACACAGTATTCTAGAAGTTTTATTCCAGCTTTTACCAAGTTATGGAATGATCTTCCTTATCGGGTAGTTGAATCAGTAGAACTTCAAAAGTTCAAAGTTGGAGCAGATGTTTTCATGTTGACCAGGCTGACATGAGTCTTTTCATAGTTTATATATAACATAACTGTTTTTGACGTTAATAGTTTATATAGTACATATCTGTTTTGACACTGTTACTGTTTTTAGAATGATATATTGTTAATTTATTCTCATCATTTATGTATTTTCTTATTTCCTTTCCTCATTGGGCTATTTTTCCCTTATGGAACCCTTGGGCTTATAGCATCTTGCTTATCCATCTAGGGATGTAGCATGGCTAGTAATAATATATATATATATATATATATATATATATATATATATATATATATATATATATATATATATATATATATATATTTATATATATATATATATATTTATATATATAAATGTATATATATATATATATATATATATATATATATATATATATTTATATATATATATATATATATATATATATATATATATATATATATATATATATATATATATATATATATGTATACTTAAATGTATATATGTATATATATATACATATATATATATACATAATTATATACATATATATATGCATATATATACATGTGTATTCATATATATATATATATATATATATATATATATATATATATATATATATATATATATATATATATATATATATATATATAAATGTATATAAGTATATATATATATATATATATATATATATATATATATATATATATACATATTCAAATATATATATATATATATATATATATATATATATATATATATATATATATACATGTATATATATATATATATATATATATATATATATATACATATATATATAAATATATATAAGTATATATATATATATATATATATATATATATATATATATATATACATATATATATATACATATTCAAATATATATATATATATATATATATATATATATATATATATATATATATATATATATATATATATATATATGTGTGTGTGTGTGTGTGTGTGTGTGTATACATATATATACATATACATATATATATATATATATATATATATATATATATATATATATATATATATATATATATATAAACCATTATAAACACATCATATACACATACACACATGAAGTACATCCATTTTAATACTACATAATGATAGTGAGAATATTCCACTTGATAAACGAGTTCGACAGTTATACCACATATATCCTAAGTATTCACAACATGCCTTAAATAATTTTTTTTTTTTATGAATTTAGTGGAAAAAAATAGGAATTAATATCAGTGGGGAATACCTTAACATCTCTATACTTGCAGGTAACATAATTTAATTGGTGAATCATGGGATGAGTTACAAGAGATGATAGACCATTTGAACAGAAAAATCAGAAAGATAGAACTTAAAATGCTTATAAACAAGATAATATTTAATGAAAATGCTGATAAATATGAGTTATGGTAAAACCTCCAGAGATTGTTAAAGAATACACATACTGTTGGCAGACAGTACGAGTCTCCCTAGGACGCGACACTGAAATTAAAAGAAGGAATAGAGGGGTTGGAGAGCATTTGGTAAGCAAAATAAGATGATAAAAATTAAAATTCCCCTTTCTCTAAAAAGAAAATTATTTAAGAAGTGGCCTTAGCAGTATCAACTTATGCATCAGAAATATAGTGCCACATGATAGTCTTAGAACATAATCTACTTACATATCAGAGAACTTTGAAAAAAGTAATATTAGTAATTACTCTAAAGGAAAAAGATCTACATTGATACGAGATCAAAGCAAAGTAGAGGATATTCTAACAACATGTAAGAAAAAGAATGGACACGAGCAGGGCGTATAATCATAATAATGGCAAACCACACATGGATATTGAGAATAACAGAAGTGATTTCTAGAAATCACAAAATAAAGAAAAGACGATAGAATAACGAACTGAGAAAGATTGTGGGTGTGGACTGGCACAGAATGACCATAAACAGATGCAAGTGGAATGCCATGTCCGATGCCTTTGTCCTGCAGTGGACTTTTTTCACGGCTGATGATGGCAATGATGATGATGATATCTGTATACACTATACCAGAACTAATATACATAATTTCACTAATGTACGAACTTCGTTTTAAACCCATTTTACCTCTTAAACGTCATACTTTTTTATATATCCTGATTCCTCCTCGTCACTCGAATTATCGGTGTTTTCATTGATCAGGATTCTTAGTGAAAATCATAAATTCTATCAATTTTAAAGGATCATATATCAGTTACGCAATTTATGAGAAACCTGACCAATCGGTGGCTCATATTTCTATTAATCCCTTATCAAATAAATATTTACGACAAAAAGGTTCCGGTTCGTTACTTCGAAAATTTATTGATCTACACTGAATGTAAAAGATAAGCCACGTGTGTTTTTCCTAAACAAATACATGAATGAATAAACGTGTTACATAAAAAGAGATTTTAGTGATTAATTTTCAATTAACATTGGAAGGAACAAACTATTAACTGTGATATTTAGAGCTCAGATACTGGTTGAAAATACATACGCCTCCTGGATTAGATCACAATGATTTAAACAATAACAAAGGTTAGTGAAACATTATATGGTTAATTAAAAAAAAAAAATCTACGAAATGTTGCTCTTCTCTTATAGTAGGATTATGATTATTTATATATATATATATATATATATATATATATATATATATATATATATATATATATATATATATATATTTTTTATGAAGGCCTATGATATGTTCCCGACGATACTGGAGATAACACTGACAATGATTAGTCGTATACAATTATGGCTTGCTCATTTAATAATTAAATTTTCATTATAAAAGTAATGATGCTAATTCTAAGATAGATAATAAATAATTAAGCATTATTTGAAAAATCGGATGAACTTTGTTTACCAATACAAAATAGGTACCCCCAAGTACATGAAAAAAGGAAGAGTATTTAACATAATTGTAATCGAATTTGAATGAGAGATACGTGGTAAAGTTCCTAAATAAGTTCATGGAAAACTATCAGAAAAGACCAAAACATATAAATAAGAGAGTGGAAATGAGTGAAAATAAAAAAAATATATAAAATAGAATCTGCAGAACTATAAAAAAAAGTAAAACCCCAAGATATTCGTAAACAATAATTCCAAAATATAGGAAACACTAAAGAAAAGAAGCAACAAACTAATGAAAATAAGACCTAGATGAAAACGAAAAGATGGCTAACAAAAGAGATGGAGTGAGAAAATTTACAAAGAATTTCTATATAATGTTCCACAATAGTGTTGTAAGAAATTTTTTTGGCAATAGAACTATTGAATTACCTGAGCACCTACCAAATGTAAATGTAACTAACCATTGATTTTATGATAGATTTTATAGTAGTAAAACTAGTTGAACTTTACGCAAAATGACTGCGCTATAGCTACAACGTGGGAAAAATTTACCAATTGTACTAATTCACACAAAAAAAAAAAAAAAAAAAAAAAATAGGCACAAAAGGCGCGTAAAATTACCGACCAATAAGTTTACTCTCGGTAATACATAGAATATTTACAAAGATCAAATAAGGCCAGATTAAAAGAGAGACATCTAAACTTTAATCAACCATAAGAACATGCAGGCCTTAAAAGTGGGTGTTCAACAACTAACCATATTCGTGTAATTAGTCAAATATTGAAAAATCAGCGACATATGACAAACCACTATGGATAGGATTTAGAGACAACGAGAAGACATTTTTGATTCCGCCAAAATCTCATCCGTAAAGAATGTTCTTTAATCACAAGCACTAGGTAAATCTTATATTAGGACACTTGAAAATATCTCTACGGGAAGTACAGCATTCCTAAAACTAAATAAAGATAGTGAGAAAATTTTATTAAGAAAGAAGTTTGACTGAGGAATCAGGTCTCTTCTAAATCTTTAAGAGCATGTGTACAAGAAGTTTTGAAAAGTTTATATTAGGAAAATGTAGGAATCATAATTAATGAGGTATTTTACACCTTAAGATTTGCAGATGACATAGTTGTGTTTAGTTAATCATGGAAGGAATTACAATTAATCATGGAAGGAATTGATAGAAGATTTGAACATAGAAATGACAAACTTCGACTTATAAACTAGATACTTAGGGAGTTATCAATGACCATAAGATAGGATGGAAATGGCAGAGGTTTCTTTTAAGGATCTTTGATAGAGAAGCCTATCAACAGAGCTAATCTAAATAACCAGAGATTCTGTGAGAACAAGAAGACATCAATCGCTCCGTAAAATGATTAGAGAATAACGGCAAAAACCTACAGCGGCATTAACTCTATCCAAATAGGTAAACAAATAAAATCTTAACAGATAGAACTTCTAAGTTGACTTAATGTCATGAGAACAATTGAAACAGTGTGTTCCCTTGGGCGTGTGTCTGTGCTGATAGTGAGGAAATAGGATTCTTAGAATAAAAAATATGAATACTTTCTTTCATCATTTCATCATATTAATTACATTTAATGACATCAAGCCAATTTGTAACATCTCTTGTTCTGCATTAAACGGACATACTCTATCTTCTGCACGCCTGACTTAATCAATATTGTGATTATTTTCCGATTCTTCCTGTATGTGTTGGTTTCACTGAGCAATATAATTCTTTGTTGGTTAGCCTGTAGTCGAGTTATTCTTTTATTTCTTTTTTCCTGACATCTTAGTGCTACAATTCTTTGTTGATTTTCTTCAAGGTGAGAATTTTTTTGGCGTTCATCTTCTTTATGTGTAGCGGCCATTCTGCTGTCAATAATGTTCCTTTGATCTGAATTCTTAAGAGGGTGGGGTTCTTTCGCCCACAAAGTTCTCTCAAGGGGTACTAATAAATTTCAGACCACTTCCATTTTCTTTCTCTGAAATTTTTACATATGTATACACTTTCAGTTTTTACATAGAATGGTATATATTTAAGGATTTAAAAAGAGTACATATTTAGATTTTATGAAAAAAATTTATATATTTTAAGTTTTCATGTGGATTCTCTAACCTCTCCCTCTAAAGGGGACACATATAACTATGTCATCTGCAAATCTTAAGCTGTTAAGTACCTCATTAATTATGATTCCTACATTTTCCTAATATAAATTTTTCAAAACCTCTTGTACACATGCTCTTAAAGATTTAGAAGAGACCTGATTCCTCAGTCAAACTTCTTTCTCAATCAAATTTTCTCACTATCTTTATTTAGTTTTAGGAATGCTGTACTTCCCGTAGAGATATCTTCAAGAGTCCTAACATAAGATTTATCTAGTCCTTATGATTAAAGAACATTCTTTACTGATGAGATTTTGGCAGTATAAAAAAAGTTTTCTCATTGTCAATAAAACCTATCCATAGTGGTTTGTCATATGTCGCTGATTTTTCAATATGTTGTGTACGTAACATACACAGAAAAAGTCCCCTAAGTTACCCTCCTTGAGACGTTGAAAAGTGGGATGGTTATGTCTGTATTGGGGCCGTCTTCTGGGTTCGTGGGCACCTGATAATAATCCTTCGGGAGGTCAAGGGTCGAGAAAACCTTCGCTTTGTGCGAGTAGGAGTTCTGGTCAGCGATGTTTGGGAGGTAGTAGTGGTCCTGTTCAGTCTACATGTTCAGGTGCTTATAATCCCTACATGGATGCAAAGAGCCATCTTTTTTTAAGACGATGTGCAAGGGTGTCGATCATAGGCTTTAACCCATTTAGAAGAGGCCCATTTCTTCCATTTTGGCAAATGTTTGCTTAGCATATGCAAAACGATTCGGTGACAAATGTCTGAATCTGTAGAACACCAGGTTTCGAGGGAACCATGTGTGTTTGACGAAGTTCTGGACAGAAACCTTCCAGGTACAATGTGAGGTGAGCGTAGGCATCCTTGAGGGCACTGATGTGGAGAGCAAGCTAGGAGAGGATGGGTTGGAGAGATGTAAAGGAGGACAAATCCTTGTTGACTAACTGTCAGTAAGCTACATCCACCAGGACGTGGAATCGTGATAGGAAGTCGGCACCGAGGATTGACAATGTGACGTCAGTAGTGAGAAACTTTCAATATATAACGATAATGTAAGAGTTTCATAAACATGGGTGGGTATCTAAGATGCATTGTTCGCTACAAGGTGGATGTCGGAATACCTACACACACTTCGGCGTGTCCTGGAGAGTGGCTCTAGCAGAAGAGATGTTCAAGTATCCATGGCAACCAAAAATCGCATGCCCGTACTTGCGTCACGCAAAAAGAAAAGATTAGTGACAGAGGAAGCCACCACCACAAGCCATAGCCTGCTTACTCATAGTTTGACAACTGGCAATCATTAGCACTTTTCTTCACAGCAGCCCCAAATTTGGGGTGGTAGTAGAATATATTCAGACAAAGGGCGTCATGAGGTAGCTGGAGAGGTTGTTGGTTGTGGCATAAGCGAGGGGTTGTATATGGCGGTGGTGGGTGGTATTTTCGACGATCCAGGACATCACAGGCAGAGTGTCTGTGACCTATCGCATTTGCGTCGGCTTCGGTCTATGTGGAAAAG
>NC_090748.1:23630807-23640807 GCF_036898095.1 Palaemon carinicauda | reverse complement strand
AGAGAGAGAGAGAGAGAGAGAGAGAGAGAGTTTTGAATGATTATAAATGTCAAATAAAGCTAATTATAAAGGACTTGCACTCACGTATATTCCAAGCATGGTGATTTGTTAAGGTACACCGTATGAATTGAAGATGAAGGCTACATCATGACACTTATGAAAATCGATATAACTTTGACAAACGAAGCTTTGTGACCTTAATACACTTAGTCATAACGCGTAGTTATTCTAGATAAAAGAAAGACATCATGTTGAATTTAAACAGATTAGATTCCTAAATTTAATGGCGATATAAACATTGAATTGGAAGGCTATTGATAATGAGTTGTTATTATGGTTAGGGTCTCCTCAACGAGCGTAATTGGCTGCTGGGGCTTCAGCTTCTTAGGTGGAGACCTTAACGGCGAAATTATGTATGAGAAGAAAAAATTGAATGGCCATTAAAATATGTGGGAAAGCAAGGTAGCGAACACTTAAAATAAATATACTTGCATGCTTAAAATCAAGACTTTATATATTTCAAATGAAAAATTCTGAATGAGGTGAATGGAATTTATTATTTATAGTTAATTATTGTGAAAATAGGTAGCAAGGTTTAAGGGAATTGTTGAGTAATGGAAGAGGATACTAAACAATTCCTTGAAAATATAATTGTCCATCCATATTCTTTTAGTTGCTGCTTTCTATTATACCATTGTTTTTGGGCTCAAGCCATGTCGTCCTGATGGAAGTTCCTAAGGTAGCTTCAAAGGATATATTATACACTACAGTGATATTCCCAGAGAATTAACCTTCAGGTTCCAGAATTCTAACTCTTGGAGCGAATATCCATAAAAGTTTCTCAAGGATATCGCATAAAATCAGAGGACGCATCCTTGACACGTCATATAGCAATCTCCACCCCAAATAGCGTTAACGCTTAGAGGGGGACGTGGCAAAAGAAGAGAAGTGGGCCGTAACAAGGTTACCCCCGTTCCCGTACTACTATTGACCACCACCCCAGCGCCATTCCCAAGATGGCGGACATTCCTAATTTTGTAGCGATTTCGATCAGTGGTGTTCCCTGTTGATCTAACTTTTCGATCGATTTTCAAAGATTTATTATGCATTCTCCAACTTCTTTCGCCTTCAGAAAGTTGAGTATTGGGTCTTTAAATTAAATAGTTTTTAGCTCCCTTTTCACAGTGAAATTTGAGAAATTTATTGTGTTTAGAGCTAGCCTGTACCGGAGGCGCTATGAGCGCTGTCGTTCGTTGGGCGTGTTATTTAGTTAGCAGAACGACTTCCCGGTTTTTAAATAGCTTCATATATCATTAATTAATTATTTTTATTATGTTAGCTATTTAGGCAATATATTCTTGTAAAGATATTTACATTGTGCATATTTTTCCTTTCCATATCGATCGTATAGTTAGAGTCTTGGTGAGTGAGGTAACCGAGATCTCGTCTCGTCTAGGTTCCTAACCTAAGCGTGGTTTTATACGTTAGACACTCCCCGGTTAACCTTGTGTATGGTGATTTCAATTATGCAGAGATAGGTATCTCTTTTAATTGGATGAACTTTACCCCTCTCAAGAAAGGGAGTTTAAGGGTAATCCCTCTTCCCTCTGAGTGTAGCCTCAGGCTACAACCTTAGCGGGTCGGCCTCAAATTTTTAATTCATGCATGACTTTCCTATGGTTTATTCTGCCCTTCCTCTGTAACCGCAGATGCAGGTTTTTGGGGTTTTGGCCAGAATCTCAGAGTATTTAGTGTGTGGTCGGTAGCTACCTGGTAAGATGAATAGAATTCTTTTGCTACATTAGGCTACCGACATAGGAGGCTAGACCTCCCTAGGCCACTCCTGAAGGGTCTGTACGATATGACCCTTCTTCCTGTGACCTAGCAGACTAGTCCTGTGTTAGTGGACCCTAGGCTGAGGAATAGAATTCTTCTTATGCATAGGGGACACTGGCACTGCAACCCCGTTTCCTTGCTTTTAGAGTTGGTGGCGAGGGTGCTAGCAACCTCTTATTTGTATTAGTCCAACCCTAGGCTAAGGAATAGAATTCTTTAGCTGCCTGGGATAGTTCTAATACATGAACGGAGTTGTTTGGTGGGGCAGGACAAGCTAAGGCCGGCTCCTGCAGTACCTTTCACAGGACCCTCTTTTCCCTTCCCTTCTATCCCTTTATGTTGGTGAATCCCAGCTACCTTACTGTTGCCGGTGGGTTGCCAGGATCGACCAGACTCCCCCTCTTACAGTTGATAGCTGCCACCCGGCAGTCTTAACATCTGTCGGCCGGCAGTAATGACCGCTGTGAGCTGCCGGCCATTTTAGTTGCCAGCCGGCAGTAAAGACTACTGCCAGCCGGCAGTCATAGCTGCTGCCGGCCGGCAGTCATGGTGACTGCTGGCAGGCAACCAGGGCAGCTGCTGGTCATGTTGGCTATAAGTGGGAAGTCCCTTCTGTTTACAAAGGTACTTCAGTTCTTTCTTGAACTGCTAGCAACAGTGGCTACTGCCGGGGTGCTGCCTACCAGGACGGCACAGAATGGTGCCTGCTCAACCGGCAGCACGCCGACTGTACTGGCAGTACTGGCCAGCGGTATCGGCCAGCAAGGTTTAGACAGATCCTTGCCGGCGACAGTACTGTAGCTGGATGGAAGCTTGAATTTTATATTCTCCCCTTCCATCTGAACCTTCTCTCTGGAAAAGGTAGTAAGAGTAGACTTTTACATCCCTTTTACTGTATATATATACAGTACTAGTTAGCCTGTTCTCCATGCTATCTCTCTTTCTTTTAGCTAGCAGGCTAGATGTGCTAGCAATAGCTGACGACATGCTGGCTGTACTACAGTATATGTTTATACAGGTAGTTAGTATTTCTGTAGTATAGGATATACTGCAAATAGAAAGTTTCTGTATATTTTATGCTAGTAGTGTTTTTCCAATATATTTGAAAATCCTACCCAAATATTTGTGGAACCCAATCTCATATTAAAAGAATTTAATTCTCTAATATTCTGATTGGAAATCAGTCTTCAGATTACCCTGCAATATTAAAATTTTAATCCTCGAGTCTCCATGATTAGGAAACTCTATGTTTTAATTTTGTAAGGGGGGTCACAGCAAATAAGTTGAGTGGGATATATAGAAATATATGTCTTTCCTTTCCATACTATATATAATTATACAGTAGCCAGTATATTGCAATATAGTGCATACTGCAAATAGGAAACTACAGTATGATTATACAGTAACTATTTCTAGCATATCTTGGGTATCATCATGTGAGCTTATGCTGCACCCGCTCTTACATTGAAGGAATAGTGTTTCTTCGTTGAGCTGATTTAGAAATCAGTCTTCCGTATCCCACAGTATTTAGTATGAAAGGGACAGTGAAGTAAACACTTCCCTATCCCTAGGGGTTACAAAACCCCTTTTTCAGTTGGAATTCCTTCGAAAAGGAAATTCCTATCACTTAATACCGAGGGGAGGTACCAGCATTTGCTTGAAAGGGATACACAAGTATGTGTCTCCTATTATCCCTTTATAGCTTGCTATCCTAAGCTATTCTGTTAAGATATGACTTTTGGTTTATTGGTTATCAGTGACATAACCAATCGTATACTCATTTTGTTTTCCTTTCTTTACAGGAGAAATGCCAGATGTCATGTGTTGCAGTCTTCTGCAAAACTAAAAGTAAGTGTTTTTACAGACATAATGCATGCAGGTTTCATGCCACCTGCAATATTATTTCCGAACACCTGCAGTATTGGAACCCGCAGGCCTGCAAAGTTTGTCGGGCCCTGTTGTCCGGTTTCAAGAATCCCAAGTCGGTGGAGACTAGGGATGCCGCTCGTTTCAAGCTACGCAACTGGGAGAGAGGCTTTCAGAATATCTCTCCAGGACCTTACCTGCCTAATGACAAGATGCGTAGGTTACTATTTCCAACAGCGAGTAAGGAAATAGTGGTACCCCAGACACTAGGTACATTTCCGAATGACCAGATAACCTTCGGGAAGGAGGGCAAAAAGCGCTCACGGGAAGAAGGGGAGAATGTCGGGTTGGAATTGTCTCCGTCCCAACCGGCTCATGAGCCAACAACATCGATATCTCTGCCTTCTATCCCTCTTTTAGATGGAATGAACCAGTTATGGGCCCAAGTCAAGAATATAGTAGAAAATTTGTGCAAACAGAGCACAAAGCAGGAAGCGAAATGCAAGATAGAGCTTGGTAAAGCTCCACTTGTCGCTCCTAAAGGGTCGTACAAAAGACTCGTGGATCAAGACCTTCTGAAATGCTCCACAACCAATCACTGAAGGTTTGCGGAGCTAACACCGATTTTAAACGGCAAACTCTACATCTTGGAGAAGATGGGTGCTGTTCCTTTGGACAAAATCCAGTTCTGGCCAAGCTTTGACGATTTCATTAGAATGAACGATGAACCAACATCAGAAAAAGGAACGGAATCAAAGGAGGTTATGATTCTAGACAATGATAAAGCACAGGCTATCCTATCAAGCAGCATAGAAAAGGTAGGTTACTCAAGAATATAGTAGAAAATTTGTGCAAACAGAGCACAAAGCAGGAAGCTAAATGCAAGATAGAGCTTGGTAAAGCTCCACTTGTCGCTCCTAAAGGGTCGTACAAAAGACTCGTGGATCAAGACCTTCTTAAATGCTCCACAACCAATCACTGGAGGTTTGCGGAGCTAATACCGATTTTAAACGGCAAACTCTACATCTCGGAGAAGATGGGTGCTGTTCCTTTGGACAAAATCCAGTTCTGGCCAAGCTTTGACGCTTTCATTAGACTGAACGATGAACCAACATCAGAAAAAGGAACGGAATCAAAGGAGGTTATGATTTTAGACAATGATAAAGCACAGGCTATCCTATCAAGCAGCATAGAAAAGGCGGGTTACTTGGTGTCGAAGGTATGCACACCGGGTAACAAGCACTCTTCCTTTCTTGTTCCTGTTTCAATTTCATTCCCCTTTACGGAGAAGGCTTTCAAATATGTCACTGAGGCAATAGAGACAGGTAAACCGTGTCCTACACTCAAGGAGTGCGAGCCTCTGTCACTAGCATTTCCCAAACAGGAGAAGAACTGGAAGGACGCCCATTTCACCTTTTCAGTAGGAAGACTTGAGGCGAATGTTGCCAGTCGACAATTTAAGGAAAATCTTCCAAAATTATCTGAGTTTCTCTTACAGGACGAACAAGAAACAAAAGGAGAGACTTGCAGCCTCCTTATCTCTACTGAACTACATAGAGTTCAGTTCGGCTCATCAAGATACCCCAGACATGCTTAAGGTCTTAGCCAAAATACATATGGCTACTTTGGTAAAAAACCTTTATGACTTTATAAAGGCTAGAAGAACTTGTAGGGAGTTTGTGTTAGCTAACGCAACAGCGAAACACGATACAAGAAAGCTAATATCTTCCAACATCTGTGGTAAAGACCTCTTTCCAGACGAGGTAGTCAAGGAAGTGATTAAGAACGCCTCCACGAAGAAAGTAGGACTCTACTCCTCCGATTATCCAAAACCCTCCTGGAGGAGTTTACCTGAGAGCTCTAGAGCATACAGATGGTAAGGAAACTTTAGTCCACCGAATTCCAGGGAAGGCCGTTGTGTGTTTACGAGAAGGACTCAAGAAAATTCAGAGTCATTCAGGACTTATCGCCACTCAACAAGTCCAAATAAAACAACGAGTCCAGGAGGTTTATCCTCCTGAACATAAGGACCCCGCTGCAAAAAAGTGTGCCTATAGTCTTACCAGACCTGAAAGTTGTCTATCGGCAGCTTTCAGTCAATCACCCTTTCCCCTCCTATCTAGGAATCAGGTTACACAAAGTAATGCACTTCCTAGGAAAGATACTCGTCAGACTAGACAGAGTCCTAGCTGCCTTCATAAAATTGGCAGACACAGTCATGCAATATTTAAGCCAAGAAAGGTTCAGGCAACAATGTTCCTGGACAAGAGGCTGGGGTGGGCAGCAGCCAAGGTGGCTGGTCTATGAACATCCGAAGAAATGATCCAGTCCCCGGAACATCGTGGATGAAAGATAAATTTCAGATTC
The DNA here is from genome assembly GCF_036898095.1 of Palaemon carinicauda. NCBI lineage: Eukaryota > Metazoa > Arthropoda > Malacostraca > Decapoda > Palaemonidae > Palaemon > Palaemon carinicauda. The sequence goes on along the minus strand of NC_090748.1, from coordinate 23,634,738 downwards.
CCAAAATGAGACATGGGAGGCACCCTGTTCTCTCTCAAGTTCCCAATAAAGGCAGGCCCTGTGCTATGAGCACGGCTGCAAGATGCGCTGGGAACCTGGAGAAAACAAGCATCAAACACTTGAAGAGGCCTAAAAAGATCAATAGCGGTCCTTCCTTAATCGCTTCCCTAACAAAGGTCAAAGCCCAAAATTCCCAAGACCATGTTGGTCCAGTCATGAGTAGGGAAACTCTCTCCAAGCAGATCAGTTTGTCTAGAGCTGATCTGGGACTCTGAAGCGATAACGAGACGCTGCAATTGAGGATGCTAAGAAACGTCTCATACAGTTTAAGTGTAGTTAACCATCCCTTACCTAAAGGGATGGCACCTCTCAGCAGTTCACATACAACCATCCCAGACAGGCCGATAGAGCTAGAATGGTCCACGGATGCAGACCTATTCTCTCCCAGATGGGAACAAGTCCCCGAACTGCAATCTGACCTCTTCATTACGAGCACTGTCAAGGAACTACCTTGATATGTAGCCCCATACGAGGATCCTCTAATTTAAATGATAAACATCATGTGTCTGAAATAGAAGGGATAGACTTAGGATTTCCAGTTCATCTTCTCCAATTACCTGCTGAGAGTCCTCAACATGCTAAGATCCTTCCAGGTGGGACAACTCCAGAAGGTTCAGAGATTAATTGCCTTCGATTTATTACAGAAAACCCAAACCCTTCATTGCATGATTTTCTTGCCCTAGCGGTTAAGAAAAGATTTGGAATCTCAAAAGGCAATATAGAATTCTTAGAGGAATACAAGTCTAAGTTAACTAGAAGACAATATGAGTCATCATGGAAAAAGTGGGTTGCTTTAGTAAAAGCAAAAGGACCGAGAGAGATTTCAATGAACTTCTGCATGTCCTTCTTTATCCATCTTCATAACCAGGGTTTGGCGGCCAACACGATAACTACATGCAAGTCAGCCTTGACTAGACCTCTTCTATATGCCTTTCAAGTACACTTGGCGAATGAGATCTTTAATAAGATCCCGAAGGCATGTGCGAGGCTTTAGGCCTGCTGCACCACCAAAGCCCATCTCTTATTCTTTGGACAAGGTCCTACATTATGCCTCATCCTTGAACAATGAAGAGTGTTCGCTTAAGGATCTAACCCAAAAGGTTATTTTTCTGTTCGCTATAGCCTCAGGGGCTAGAGTTAGTGAAATAGCGGCCCTTTCTAGGGATGAGGGCCACATTCAGTTCTCAGAAACAGGAGAACTGAATCTCTTCCCTGATCCATCCTTTCTCGCTAAAAATGAGCTACCCACTAAAAGTTGGGGTCCCTGGAGAATCTTCCCTCTGAAGGAAGATATCTCTCTATGTCCGGTAGAGTGTCTAAAGGTCTATCTTCGTAGAACTTCAGACTTCCGGGGAGGACAGCTCTGTAAAGGAGAAACCTCTGGATCAAACTTATCCCTAATACAACTGAGGGCGAAGCTCACCTGCTTTATTTGAAGAGCGGATCCTTAGAGCACTCCCGCAGGTCATGATCCGAGAAAGTTTTTGCTTCATCATTGAACTTCTTTCAGTATATGGACTTTGAGCGTCTTCGTTCATACACTAGATAGAAATCATCCAGAGTGTTTTCCAACACTATGCGAAACAGGTACATGAACTGAAACACTATGGCGGCAGGTAGTGTATTAAAACCTGCCTCCTAATTACTGTTATAGACAGTCAATGGTTTGGACTTCAAATGTCCTCGCACATATACTGGGTGAGAATCATCCACAGTGTTCTACAAACACTATGCTAAACAAGTCCATGATCTGAAGCAATATGTGGTGACGTCGGGTAGAGTACTTAACCCGCCGTCTAATTCTACGATGAACAGCTAATTGACTGGGACTGTCAATTAAAGGGAGAAGAGGTCATTCCTCTTAGGGTGTGACCTCCTTTGATCAATTGTTGCCATGATGACACTAGCTCTGTTCAAAATCCCAGGTGTGGAATTATACAGATACCAATAGTGCTGGTGTACGTAATACACAGTGCCGATAAAAGTAACCAATACAGGAATTATAAAGAGAATTTTTTTTATAATTTTCTTCAATCTGAGAGAGGCACTTATCATTTCTTGCTTTCCAAGAAAGAAAGATAATCTATGTAAGGTTACATGTATAGTTCCGTTATCATGCTACATTCGTTTTACTTACTAATAAACGTATATAGAATGCAATTGTATCCTAACTCGCCCGACAATTGCTTGATTATAGTCCAGAGTATGTACTTTTATATATTTGTATGCTCACAAACAATGGATTCAAGAAACACTGTTAAGTATTTGATAATTTTCACAAACTACAAGACGGTTTGTTCATCTGGTGTATACTTATGTTTGTCCATACAATATATGCTTACCTTGAGACCCCCCTTTCTACCGTCTAGAATGACTCTTCCCTGTAGGGGGCAGGAAGCACTAACATCGGAGATGATTAGTGATAATGACAGACAACGGTAACGTCATTTGGCTCAATTGATCCAAATGATCAAAGAAAGGTTGTCCCAAGGTTAAGGCACTGATGAAAACCCACAGATACATTAATGCTCTGGTATACTTCCATCAGGACGACATGGCTTCAGCCCAAAAAATGGATTTTGAGCGAAGCGAAAAATCTATTTTTGGGTGAGATCGCCATGTCGTACTGATGGACCCACCCTTCTTTCTTAAAAGAAAAGATCTTCACAGTACGTCAGGTACTATATCTGTAGCACCACTCTTAATGCTACAAGGAATGTCCGCCATCCTGGGAATGGCGCTGGGGTGGTGGTCAATAGTAGTACGGGAACGGGGGTAACCTTGTTACGGCCCACTTCTATTCTTTTGCCACGTCCCCCTTGAAGTGTTAACGCTATTTAGGGTGGAGATTGCTATGTGACGTGTCAAGAATGCGTCCTCTGATTTTATGCGATATCCTTGAGAAAATTTTAACGATATTCGCTCCAGGAGTTAGAATTCTGGAACCTGAAAGTTAATTCTCTGGGAATATCACTGTAGTGTATTATATATCCTTTTGAAGCTACCTTAGGAACTTCCATCAGGATGAAATGGCGATCTCACCCAAAAATAGATTTTTCGCTTCGCTGAAAATCCGTTTTTTAAACTATCAAAATTTAATTGTGATCAAAAGAGTGTTTATACTGTTTTTTTTTTCTTTTTTTTTTTTTGATGATTCATGATATGTGGTGCGTCACTTTATAATAAATATGAACAGATATTTTCTCTCAAAGGGATCAGATATAATAGAGAAATTAAGTTTTACATCCCTCACAGGTATTTGAACACTAATAGATAAAGATTTTACAGATATTTGTTTTTATTCTTATTGCTGACCTAGAATTGAGAACATATCGAACGCCTTTTTCCCACAAATGAAAACAAAAAAACAAAAACCAAGAATCACATAGTTTGTAAATCATGCTTGCAAACATTATTATGTTTTAATTCACAAATTCAGGCACACATGCTAACACATAAACACAGACACAAACATCCACAGAGACACACAAACACATACCCATACACACACATATACACACACAAACACACACACACATGGTAGAGTAATGATTAATACGATTAAGGATAAAATAGAGAATGCAATCTTAGAAGTGGAGGGTGGTTTTAGAAGAGGTAGGGGTTGTATGAATAAGATTTTTACAGTTAGGCAGATATGCGAGAAATATTTAGCAAAGGGTAAGGAGGTGTATGTTGCGTTTATGGATCTGGAGAAAGCGTTTGATAGAGTTGAAAGGGAAGCAATGTGGAATGTGATGAGGTTATATGTGTAATGTATGTAAAATTACATATTTAAATCCATGACCTAAGAGGTCAATATGGAAGTTAGGAGCGAGAGTGAAAGATGCCATAGTCAGTCCATACCAGAATG
>NC_090748.1:23610807-23615807 GCF_036898095.1 Palaemon carinicauda | reverse complement strand
TGGCATGCGTTATTTAGTTAGCGGAATGACTTCGAGTTTTTAAATAGCCTTATTTAATTCTTGTAATTAATTAGCTATTTAGGCATATTCCTGTGAAGATGTGATTATATGCATAATTATTTCATTTTTCCTCTGTCGATCGTATAGTTAGAGTTTCGGTGATTTAGGTAACCGAGAACTCATCTAGCTTAGTTAGCCTAACCTAGACACTGTCTATATGTTCGACATTTCCCGATTACCTTTGTGTTTTGTTTTCATTCCATTGGAGACTGATACCTCCTGTAATGTTATGAAACTTCTCACGTCTCTTCGGACACTTAAAGGTAATCCCTTTCCCTCTGAGTGTAGTCCCAGACTACAACCCTTTTGGCCGTGCCTGAATATTATTCAGACATGGCTGACCTTGGGTTTGGTTTCTGCCTATCCCCTTAACCTTTGGTTGTGGATATACCAGCAGGTTTTGGGATTTGGTCAGAATCTCAGAGTATTTAGTCTTTTGTCGTTGACCTTCCGACAGGGTGAGTTGGTTGTGGGATACCATTACTCCCAGGCCGACAAGGTTACCGACAATGGAGGTTAGTCCTCCATAGTCGCTTTGGTTATGGTAGTATACCATTTTCTCCTTGCGACTAAAAGACTAGTCCTGTGCCACAGTTCCCTGGACTGAAAGTAATTCCCTTTTAGCCTAGGATAGCGTGGCACTGGAATCCTGTTTCTCTTTGTGGGAGGAGGCGCAGTGTCGCCCCCTCCCCTTGACTGTGTCGGCAGTCTCTGGGTTGGAGAACTGAGTCTCTCCTAGCACCCGAATTCTGCCGATACCGTACAGAAACAGAGTTCCTTTTATAGATGCTAGGACTATCAAGTTTGACAGTTCCTTTCACAATTGTTACAGGACCCTTTTCCCGTTCCCCTCTCCCCTTTTTAATGATTTATCCATTGCCTTTTAGGCTGACATCCTGCATCCTTACTTTAACGGTAGAGTGCTGGATGCAGCCAGACTACCTCTCTCATCCTGGTTGACAGCAGGGCATACTGCCGCCTGCCGGCCTGGCCGACAACCAAGATGGCTGCCGACAGTCCATGACTGTCGGCAGCTGCCGACATTGCTGGCGGTTGCCGACGTTGTCGGTGACTGCCGACGTTGCCGGCGGTAGTCGGCATGATAGCCTTTTGCCGGCCTGGCCGGCAACCAAGATGGCTGCCGACAGTCATGGATTGTCGGCAGCTGCCGACAGTGTCGGCGGTAGCCAACTTTTCCGGCGGCTGCCGACGTTGTCGGCGGTTGTCGGCATGATAGCCTTTTGCTGGCCTGGTCGGCAACCAAGATGGCTGCCGACAATCATGGACTGTCACCAGTTGCCGGCCTGGCCGTCAGTGGCGCCCATGATGGCTGTGAGTGGTTAGTCCCTTCTGTCCCCGAGGTTCTCAGTCCTCCCTTGGACTGTAGCTTTAGGTACTGTTGCTTATATGCTGCCGGCAGGGTCGGCAACGCGGCGCGCCGACTGTACCAGTACTGTCGGCGGGTTGCTGGCAACAGTACTGTAGCTATATAGAAGCCTGAATGTTACATTCTCCCCTTCTATTAGAACCTTCTTTCGGAAAAAAAGGTATCCTATTAGACTTTTCTTCCTTAATTACTGTTTATAGTTACAGTAAAGGATAGCCCTTTTTTCCATACTGTCTCTCTCTCTGTCTCGCTAGGTCTGCAAGGTATGCAGACATATCCTAGCCAGACCAGCAACATACCGGATATACTGCTGTATAGGTTATACAGATAGCCAGTATATCTCAGTATAGAATATACTGTAGATAGAAAACTACTATATTTCTTATACTAGTGGTTTTTTCCAATATATTTTGGATATCCAATTCGGGCAATTGCTGAGCCTAATCCTATATTGAATGAATATGATTTCTTCAATATCCTGATTAGAAATCAGTTTAGGATTATCCTCCAATACTAAATACTTCAGGCAAGAGTAATACACTCCTATCCCGTAAAGGGTAAAGCCCCTTTCTTCTTTGAGTCTCCCTTATCAGGAAACTCTATGATTTAATATAGCAGGAAGACTACAGCAAATGACCCGAGTAGGATGTACATTTATATGTCTTTATTTTCCTGTTCCATCTAGTGCTAGATGGACCCTACTGTCATATTCTGCCTTGTAGGCAGCATAATGATAAGACTGCATTACATAGGTACAGTAGTCGATATGTTGCAATTTAGACTTTTGCAATTTAGAAACTACAGTACCATGATACGGTAGTTGTTCCTAACTTACCTTTGGTATCCTTCAGCGAGTTTTCTGCTGATACCGCTTATATATTGAAGGAATAATTTCTTCAATAGTCTGATTTGAATTCAGTCATCCTGACCCCCCAGTATTAACAATTTTGGGATAGTTAATTGATACTTCTCTACCCCTAAGGGTAAATAACACTTCTACTTGGATTTTCTCACAGAGAAAGCTCCATGTAAGTTAATACTGAGGGGAGATAGCAGCATTTGCTCGCGGAGGTATACAGGTATGTGTCTCCTACTATCCCTTTATAGCTTCTATCCTAAGTTATTCTGTTGTAGATGACATTTATATGTTGATTATTAAAGTAATAATCCATTATATACTCATTTGGTTTTCCTTTCTTTACAGAAGGAACACCAGATACCTTGTACGGCAGTCCGCTGCAGACCCAAGGGTAAGGATTTTTACGGTCATAATACTTGCAGGTTACATACCCCCTGCAATATTATTTCCGGATCCCTACATTATTGGAACACACAGGGTTGCAATATATGTTGGACATTGATGTCTGAATGTTTTGATAATCCCAAGTCTACAGAGACTAAGGATATAGCGCAGTATAAATTACGTAACTGGGTGAGAGGCTTCCAAAAGATCTCTCCGGGACCTTTCCTACCTAATGATAGGATGCGTGAGCTATATTTCCAGAGCTAAGTGAGGATATAGTAGTGCCTCAGGAGTCAACTACGTTCCCTTATGGCGAAAAAACCTTTGGGATCGAGGGCAAGAAGTGCCCTAAGGTAGTAGAGAAATATGTTGTATCGGACTTTCCTCCGCCTCTTCCAGCTAAAGAGCCATCGATGTCAACATCTTCGTCTTTTACCCCTCTATTGGATAATGTGGTACAATTATGTATCCAACTGAAGAATCAGATAGAGAGCTTTAGTGAAGAAAGCAAAAAGCAGGAAGTAAAACACAAGATAGAACCTCGTAAAGCTCCTCTTGTTGCTTCCCACGGGTCAGTTAAACGACCCATGAATCAAGACCTTGCTTCATGCTCCATAACCAATCCCTGGAGGTTTGTGGAGCAGATGTCGATTTCAAATGGCAATCTCTTCATTTCAGAGAAAATAGGTACTGTTCCCTTGGACAAAATCCAATTTTGGCCAAGCTTTGAGGCTTTCCCTACTTGTTGGGTTCGACTGAGGTTCGAACCAAAGACAAGAAAAGGAACGGAACAAAAGGTCATGATTCTTGATCATGATAAGGCACAGACTATCCTTTCAGGTGAAGAAGGCAGGTTATTCAGAGACGATGGTTTTCTCACTGAATAACATACACCCTTCCTTTCTTGCTCCTTCTTCACTCTCCTTCCCCTTTATGGGGAAGGCATTTATTTCCGTTACCAAAGCTGTAGAGGCAGGTGAGTCATGTCCCACACTCGATGAGTGCAAGCCTTTGTCAACAGCTTTACCCGGACAGGAAAAGTATTGGAAGGAAGAACATTTGACATTTTCAGTAGGAAAATTAGACAAGGATGTCGCAAGTCGACAATTCAATGTATGTCTCCCTAAATTGTCCGATTTGCTCTTGTTTAATGAACACGAGTCAAAGGAGAGACTCGCGACATCCCTTTCTCTACAAAACTACATAGAGTTGTGTTCAACTTACGAGAACACCCCAGACATGCTCATGGTCTTAGCCAAAATGCATATGACTACCTTGGTAAAGGACCTTTACGCCTTTCTGAAGGCTAGGAGAGCATGTAGAGAGTTTGTGTTTGCTGCTGCAACGGTGAAATACGAAATAAGGAAGCTAATATCTTCCAACATCTGGGGGTAAAGACCTCTTCCCACAAGAGGTCGTTAAGGAAGTAATTAAGAATGCCACCATAGAAAACATAAGTCTTCCCCAAAAATGGGGCATTCCCTCAAAGAGAAAATCTTCCGTGGTTGTGGGTCCCCAACCTAAAAAGAAGATAAAAAATACTGGAAATATCTGGGCTGCTCAACAACAGCCCATTATTCTAGTGACCAAGATGCTACAGGCAGATGGTCAAAAGTCTAAACCTACTGGCAGTTCGAAGCATAAGGACGCTTCGGCTAGGAGGAACATTCCCTCAGGATCGCAGGACCTTCGATCCTTCGGTCCAGAGGCTATTCAAGATGAGCCATTGATGAGAAACAGAAATGTCCCTACTATTATCTCCTTACCTCTTCCTACAGTTCAAAACCCTCCTGGAGGAGTATACCTGAGAGCTATAGAGCATACAGGTAGTAGGAAAGCTACGGCTCATCGAGTCCCAGGGAAGGCTATTTTGTGTTCACAAGAAGAACTCAAGAAGTCTCCTGAGTCATTCTGAACCTGTCGCTACTCAACAAGTCATAATAAACTGCAAGTTCTGAATGTTAATCCTTCTGAACATATGGACCTTGTTCTGACTAAGGGTGTTCGTAGTCTTGTCAGACCTGAAAGGTGTCCTCTGGAACCTTCCAGTCATCTACCCCCCTTCCTCCTGCCTAGGATTCATGTCACGGAGAGTAACATTCATCCTAGAATAGATATGTATCAGACTCACAGCCCTAAGTATCTTCATAGTGATGACCGGTTCCTGGGATATCACAGATGCAAGATATGCTTCTAGAAGTCTCGACTTTCTCCAGCTCTAGGGTTTTGATGGCTACAAAACCATCGAAGCCCTCAGTCACATCAGCTTCTTTTTCCCTCGGGAAGTTAAAAGGAGCTTGTGAGGTCTGT
>NC_090748.1:23593307-23600807 GCF_036898095.1 Palaemon carinicauda | reverse complement strand
TGCACACCCATGCCCAGCTAAAAGTGCATACGGAAACCAAGACTGCCCTGCTGAGCATGATCCCGTGTTTAATGTGCCGGAAGTCCAGAGGTTAATTCCAAGTTTCACAGAAGAATCTCTGAGTTCTTTGATCATTTTAAAGTGGTCGCAGCGACGATGAAATGGAGAGAAGATAAATGGTCTGTGTTATTGCATAGTGTGCTCTTTGGGAAGGGCTGCAGAGCTTACATATCCTTATCTCAGGACCAGATGATGGAGTATTGAGAAGTGAAGAGGAGCGTGCTCCAAGTGTATCAGATGACCCCTGAATATTATAATGAAAGATTCCGAAGTTTGAGAAAAGAGGAAAAAATTACTTTCCTGGATTACGCTTATAAAGTATGACGACGTTTTAAGAGATGGAAAGAGGCTGCAAACATAAAGGAGAGAGCTGATTCAGAAGAATTGATAATACTAGAGCAGTATTTACGAGGAATGTCTGAACACATTTGAACGTACTTGAGAGAGAGAGAAAGAGAGGTGAAGAAACTCGATAAAGACACTTTGCTGAGTGGAGATTACAGTATTATCAGTCGTAAAGCCTCCTCGTGCATGAAGTTTCAATCATCATTCCTACCAAGTGTCAAGTATTCGTCGAATCATGGAAATTAGTTCTAAAATAACTACAGGAACAGGTTCAACAGTTGCAACAGAAGTAGCACTGGTATTGTTCCTAAGCAGAATGCGATAGTATCACAGCAACAAAGGTCGAATCTTCCTCCTTCAAGTATCGTGGAAGACGTGCAGAATGTTGATATTGTCTGTTTTAAGTGTGGCAATGAGGCCGTATCAGTAAGGAATGTTGTTCAAACCAACCAAAAGCAGTCGCCCAATTGATTAAAGATAATTAAATTTCACAAAATGCAGAGACTAAGAAGCAATCTGGAAAGGACGGAGAGGATAATGTACCAGCCACCGTTTACATGACGAACAGAACAAACCATAGTGGCATGGGTATCTTTAAACCATATATATATGAAGGTATGTTAGCAGCAGTAGATGGGAGTGAGTGAACCTCGTTCAGGATATTGCGTGACACAGGTTGTAACCATAGTGTGATAGTACGGGGAGTACATCCATTGGCGGAACAGTCTCTCACAGGGGACTCAGTTATTTTGAAGGGAATAGGAGGTGAGGAGGTCCCCTCTGTTTGCCCCTTGAAACTGTCATGGGAATTGGTGACAGATAATTTTGACGATGCGTTAAAGGATTCATAGGCTGTCGAAGGAGTAGACGTCCTGCAGGGTAATGAGGTTGGTGGAGTGCCGTTCATGCCTTGTCCCATTGTAACAGAGAAAGTATTGTAGTAGAGTCCTACGACTGAACACTAGACGGACTACCCGTATTTGTTTCCTAGTTGTGTGACAATCAGGAGTATGAAGAAGAAAGTGGTTGCTGAAGAAGAAAAAGAAAGCAATGGAGAAATGAATTTGAAGGATTTCTTTTCCGAAGAAGAGGATTCCCTTGGTGATACACAAGAAGAGAACTCCCGAGTAGGCCCGAGCTAAGTGGAACATCAGAAGAGCAGACAAGAGGAAAAAGAAGAAATGGACTTAGGGGAAATAGAAAATTCCATGCTAGAAGTAGGTCAAGTGAGTAGCAGAAGGCTGATATGATTGCAACGGAAGGATGCAACATTAACAGGGTTATTGTACCGTGTGGTGGACAAGACGGAGGCCCAGCAGTTTCCAGATCTGCTATTTTCTTACGGATAGATTGCTTATGAGGAAGCATAGACCTGCTGATATCCCTAGAAATGCTGAATGGGGGATATATCAAGCAAATATTAATTCTCACACCGTTAAGAAAATAGGTGATCGCCGCCGCACATGAAACGGGATATATTGGGATAAGGAAGACAACATAGAAGATAGTGAAAAACTTTTTCTGGCCTGGCATGCAAAAGGATGTGAGCCACTTTTGCCGTGCTTGTCAAGTATGTCGAATGGCTGGAAAGCCAAACGAGTGCATTATGAAAAATCCCTCACACCTGATAGAAGTGCGAGGAGAACCCTTCAGCATGGTAATGATGGACATTGTAGGACCTTTTCCAAGGACGAAAAAAAGATCACGAATATATGTTAACCTTCATGTGTCCAGTAACGAGATACCAAGAAGCCATACATGTTAGGAACATCAGTGCCAAGATTATCGCAGAGAAGTTACTAAACTTTTCTACTAAGTTTGGTATACCGGAAATCATTCAAAATTATTTCATCCGGAGACCCAAGAATCATTAGAGAGGTTTCATCAGACAATAATAATTATGGTAACAAAATTCTGCAGCGAAACGGGGAATAAATGGGATATCAGACTACCGCTGATGGGATGTAGCCCGAATAAAATGGTATTTGGACGGGAAGTACGATGACCGATTAAAATGTTAGCAGAAAAAGGGAAGGATCGAGAGGAAATAGGTGGAGAATATGTCAAGAATTTGAGGAAAAGGTTCGGCGAGATAAGGAAATTTTCTCTAGAAAACGTCAAGACGAGTCAGGGAAAAATGAAGAAAATATTTGATGTGAAAAGTAAGGACAGGCAGTTTTCGATAAGACAACAGGTATTAGTTTTCCTGCCGATATGGAGATTTCCACTCACCATCCTGTTTCAAAGACCATTCAAGATTTTGGAGAAGATCTGTGACCTGACCTACGTTAACGAAACCCCCGGACGAAGGAAAAATCAAAGGAAAGTACACATCAATCTACTGAAACCCTACTTGAGCGGAAACGAGACTGAAGCTTCACAAGTATGTATGGTGTAAACCATACCATCCATGGAAGACGATGATGGATATGAGGGGGGAGCAGTAAGCAAACTGATTAATTTGTCTATCATTCGGAATTTGGGAGAGAAATTAACTCATTTGGACCAAGAGCAACAAGAGGAATTAGGACGTTTAATTAGAAGTATCCCTGAAATTGTCTCAGACGTCCTGAAATGAACCAAATTCAAGAGAATGGGAAGACCATTTAAACGACGCACCTATCGATTGTCACCATATCACCAAGATATAATGAGAAAAGAAGTGGACTATTGGTTACAATAAGTGTTAATATTACTAAAGAGTAATTACCCGGTTTACTTTGAGTGTGCTTATGAGACCTTTGGATATTCAGTGTTTTATATATTGCTGTCTGGGAGTTATTTAACGGTCTCAGAATTCGCGCATTGATGCTTCAAAGTGTAATAGTTTTAATGTAAAAGCAAACATGGCAATTTGGTATTCGCAAGGTTGATTAATTTACCAGTCGTAGTATATATAATATTATGAGTTATAGTATGATATATTTTGTTGATGCCTAGACCAGAGAACCATATCATATAATTATAACTATAAATATATATATATATATATATATATATATATATATATATATATATATATATATATATATATATGTATGGCTGATTAAAATATTATGCATCAGAAACTTCTAGCCTTACTAGAGCCTTAGAATATAACCTACCTAAAACTCAAAATACTATAGAAAAATAATGAGGGGAATAACACTAAGAGATAGAAAAAAAAACAACATGGATACAAGAGAAAACAGAAGTAGAGGATATTCGAATAACATGTAAGAAAAAGGAATGGCCATGCACAGGACATATAATGAAAATGACAGACAATAAATGGGCATTAAGAATAACCGAATCGTCCCAAGAGACTATAAAAGAAGCAGGGAAAGGATTGATTGATTGACGAACTAAGAAAGTTTGTGGGTGTGGACTGGTAAGAAAAGACCATAAACAGACACAATGGGAAGGACATGTCTGCAGTGGAATAGTAACAGCCGATGATGATGATGGTGATGATGCTTAAAGAATTAGTAGCACTTGAAAAAAAAAATATATATATATATATATATATATATATATATATATATATATATGTATATATATATTTACATATATATATATTTATATATATATATATATATATATATATATATATATACATATATATATATATATATATATATATATATATATATATATATATATATATATATATATATATATATATATATATATATGCTATACACTTTTGGGGTTATCGTAAAATTTGGGGATATTAATCATTGTCGGTGTCCTGGCTCAAATTTATATTGAATATTCTGGTATCAGGAAAACAAATAATTGTCCGAGTCCATAGACAAGACTGCTTTGTTCTGTGATGATATCATTAATAATACAATGATTTTTGATAAATTTCATACATAATTAGATTTTTTTTCTTGTTAACAGGAAATATTACGAGATGAAAAAAGGAGTCCAGAGTGATTTATTAATTAGTAATCCTTTATTGAACTGGTACGAACTCCAGCTGTATCTCAGGAGTTAAAAAGAGATACTTTCTTTAATTTTTATTGAGAAAACAGCATCGTTAATTTTGAATCCTTACTTAATTTCAAACATATCCCTGGTGTTCAAAAATATATCAACTTTGATGAAATTCATAGTTTGGTTAACTGGGGAGGTCCAAATAATGTGCTATTTTAAAATTAACTTTAAATAGTAAAAATGTATCAATTTACTGGTAGAACCTTTGCCAGTCTCATGGACAGATTAGGTGTCATTCCTTTTCATTATCCCCCTTCTCACATACCTTCATTATTATTAAAGACTAAGCAAATAAATGTGATGGGATGAAAATAATATCTATAAACCTTTAAAATAATTAAAAAAACACTTAGAATTATTCCTATTCGGTACATTTTCATATCACCAAGTAAACAGGAAGATATAAATATATGATTCTTTTATAATCCATCGCCATTTGGAATTATAATGATAAAATCTTAAATCAAAGTATGAGTAAAATGGATAATCATTCGACCTAAAATACAAAATTTTTTGTCAAAGAAAGTATTCCTCAAAAAGAGGCGAGGCAGAAAAATGTGTTTTACTAGAAGCTCTTGGTTAAATTGCCATATAAAAGAAGCATTGGGCAAGATAAAGGCTTCCTTTCTTCTTTATACAACAAAGTATTGTGGCAAAACCTTCCAGGTCATCTGGTTTATAGGCAAGCCAGCAAATACATACACAGCGCAAGAAATTAAACTCATTGAGAGATAAATAAATCAAAGTATTTATAAGCAAATTATAGTTTCGTATATTTGCTTCTTGGAAAAATGCATGAAAAATCTAATAAGCATTTACTAATTCTATATATGATACTTAATATCTTTCCCACCACCTGCATTCCCTTACGTTGCAGTTTCTAAATATGTTATCATGTTAGCTCTCAAAGATTTATTCTAACTAATATTTGCAAGAAAAAAGTTACATAGTAATGACTATTATCTCCGTAATAATGATAATTATGATAAGAATATTTCTCTACCAAAAAAAAAAAAAAAAAATATCAATACTGGTCCAACAACGAAAACTCGAATATTTCCTCTGCCATTCAAATTTAAAAATTACTGTAAGTTTGTTACTACTCTCACTTTACTGCTCTACTATTTGTAAGTGATAATGTCTATCACTTTACCATCTCTCTAAATATTATCTCAAAAACTACGACTGAAACCTCTCTCTTGCTATGGCGTTTTAGTCTTACTCAGAGATTGTTAATCTCTCTCTCTCTCTCTCTCTCTCTCTCTCTCTCTCTCTCTCTCTCTCTCTCTCTCTCTTTATATATATATATATATATATATATATATATATATATATATATATATATATATATATATATATATAAAATATATATATATATATATATATATATATATATATATATATATATGTATGTATATATATATTTATTTATATATATAGATATATATATATATATATATATATATATATATATATATATATATATATATATATATATATATATATATATATATTAAAAAAATCTTCGGGTATAGACTAGCATATATATATATATATATATATATATATATATATATATATATATATATATATATATATATCTTCACGATAATCGTCAGCAGTAGCTAATCCACTGCGGAATAAAGGCCTCAGGTATTTCATTCCACTCCTGTCTGTTTATGGTCATTCTATGCTAGTACAGTAAATGAATCCATTGTCTTCGCTTACTTTCTCAGCTCCTTTTCCGATCTCTAGGGATCTTTTTTGTTATTCTTAAGTATTTAAACCTATCATATATCATTGTCATAGCTTTAATTTGGTTTACCTTTGTATTCATGTTGCTCTTTCTCTGCCTCCTATCGTTATTCCCATCTTTATTATTTCCATAGCGCTTCATATTGTAATTTATAAGGGTCCAAGTTTCTGCCGAATAAGTTAATACTGGTCGGAACCTCTGATTAAATACTTTTTTTTTAGAGATGTCATTATACATTTCATAACCTGCTTTAGTTACCTAAAGCTATTTATTCTATGCTTAGACTTCTATCAATCTCGAGAGCCCCTCCCATAACCATTATTAACTGTCTCTACGCATTTTCATTGAACATTGTCTTAGTTTTATTCATATTCCTTTTCAGTCTTATATTTTTGCTTTCTCCATTAAAATCTACGGTTTTTTTTTTCTTTTGCAATTCCTCTCATGATTCACCGAAGAGACCTATTCTAATTTGTTAGTGTATATATATATATATATATATATATATATATATATATATATATATATATATATATATATATACACATACGCACACACACACACACACACATATATATATATATATATATATATATATATATATATATATATATATATATATATATATATACATATGTGTGTATGTGTTTATGAATGTATATCTGTGCATGTTGTGTTAGATATATATACTTTACGTTGTCTAGAAGCGTTTTAACTATTTTCGCAAAGAATATTTCTGATTGTAATTTCCTTTATCTTGCGTCCAGTCCCTAACCCCGACAATCTCTCTCTCTCTCTCTCTCTCTCTCTCTCTCTCTCTCTCTCTCTCTCTCTCTCTCTTGAGAGTGATTTCATGATTTTGTCAGGTGACACGGTAACTCTAAAACTGTTTATGTAAAAACTAAAATTTAGCAGTGATATCAAACTCCTACTATCGAACGAGAAATGAAACAGAGAGACCACAATCAAAGTCATCTCTCTCTCTCTCTCTCTCGTTAATCACACCAGGGATATAATATCGTTACCGGAGTTATTGTGATTGCTGTCCCTCTAATTGGGTAATTCATTACCATCCAGGAGTGGCTTTGAAACCTGTTGCTGTTCAAATCTCGTGTCCTCTCCAAGGATGAGTGCAAATGACAATGAAAGGGTCTATCGAAAGAGGAAATTCGAATTTACTTACATTCTGATTATTCCTGTTATAGGGGAAAAACATATTTTTTTCACCTTTCACATACATTCATATAAACAAATTTATTCTTTCCAGTCTGCATATTATCTCCATATTAGCTTTCCCTTCTTTAGGTGGCATTATAATTCAAATAATTTGGTTTAGGTTTGATATCAACATTTTTTGC
>NC_090748.1:23570807-23583307 GCF_036898095.1 Palaemon carinicauda | reverse complement strand
TAGACTGAAAATGTCTTACATATTCGTAATTTATTGCCTTTTGATTTATCATTAACCAAAGTTTTCTCATTTCTTTTCATCGTCTTCTAATGCATTAAACTCATTCTGAAAACAGTATATGTATTCATCAATTTATTTTCTGGAGGTTCAGAATTTTCTTTATTTACAGAATTAAGTATGAATAACAATGAAGCTGTCTCTAAAAATATAGTAATAGTATGAATGAAATAACAGGAAAACGTTGAATAAAATTGTATAATTATGTACATTTTGGTTTGTTTATATGATTAATAATATCATATTTTAAGAAACAAATGCGATTGACAGTCATCAAGGAAAAAACTTTGAAAATACATCTCATCATACATTAATTCTATTCACTTTAATAAGCCTACTAGTTTCATATAATTTCATGCATGTCATTCAAATTAATTTCTACTTTTTTTGTTAAGCTCCATTTGCCACTAATAATTCGATTTTTAGTTATATTTCTTCCTGGATATTTCCTATATCATTTTGCTATCAAGTTTAACTAATATGAAGTATTTCATTACCATTTCAGAATCAAATATATGTTCTCAGATTTGATTAAATTTCTATACCTAATTCAGTATCATTTTATTTTACAATGTAGAGCGAGGTGAGCCTTTATAGTAATAAAAGGCTCATAATGAACATACATTCCCTTTTTGCCATGGGAAATTGAGAAGACCATTAAGAACTAAATATATTAAGAATATTGATAAATTAACTGTTGTGTTTATACCAGGGTGTGAATATTGTTCTTTTATATCTGTGACCGATGGGATGATATTCCTCAACGTCTGCATTTAGCCAAGATTTATTGCGCTGATTTACCTTGGAGAATATTGAACCCTCGTTTGACAGTTTCCATTAATCTGACCATCAGAAGACTTTATTATTTTCACAATATATCTAGTAAATCTATTCTTACGAATTGAATCTTTGCTTATCTTTGAAAATAATGTTGTTAGGTACGAGTGTTAAACAGCAGAAGTAAATGAAAAAAAATACTGGTATTTTACGACACCCCAAAAACGTTAATTAATAAGATGAAAATTCTCTCTCTCTCTCTCTCTCTCTCTCTCTCTCTCTCTCTCTCTCTCTCTCTCTCTCTCTCTCTCTCTCTCTCTCTCTCTCTCTCTCTCTCTCTCTCTCTCTCTCTCTCTCATGAAAATATGCTTTTGTTAACTAGTATTCTTAAAATATAACATAAATGAAGAAAGTTTTTATAGTAATTCATCTTGGTTTATAACAGTCATAAATCTATTTTTGTTACATAAGCCATTATCTCAGAGTAATATGCTTCTTTTCAGAATAAAGACATCTGTTGAATTATTTACACCTAGGCATTTATGCATGATAAACAAATTAGTGATAGAAAAGCAGATTTCCTCTACAATTTTCTATATACTTTCAAATACGTTACTTCCAAATGGAGTATAAAATTTTCTTTTCCTTTCGTATCTTATGGTATTTTGATAATGAAATTGTAACCCATATATGGTGGATTATCATTTTTTATCAGCCTCCCTGCCAAGTGTATTATTCCAAAGTCCTCAACAGAAATAGACTAAAACGACAATTATTACAATTTTTGATATGACACTTCCAGAGTAGGACATCATCATCACCATCTCCCCCTAAGCATATTGACACGCGTTGAGATGAGTAAGACATACTTGAATAAATTAACGGATAGCTAATCATAGGTAAGACTTTCTAATAAAACCTACAACTGTAGGTAACATTGCAGTTAGTTCCAATAAAGGGTGCCCCAAAGAATTCTTTATGAAATCGGTATTTTATTGGCACAGATTTAAAACCAATATTTATTACACTGTTTGTAAGCTTATATTCATGTTTCTTTAATTGCTTTTAAAATCTGTTTACAGTCTTTCTGAATATATCTCTACAACATATTTAAATATCACATTACTACCATTTTCTTGATTAGGACTTCCTTCAGCAGTGTTGATCATGTTGCTCATGTTTGCAATCCTATTAATTACTAATTTTTAAGTTATAGATTACAAAAGAGATTGTTGATCGTCACCATAATGACAGTAGGAATATATTATTTCGTGATCCACGGGGTACTTTTAACTTCCTATTACCTTTAGTACTATAGACGTATGATATGTGGTCCAACCTTGAAAATAGGCCTGTGGCATATTCAGAAAATGCTATTTTCTTTGAATTAATGTATATTTTTTGCTGGTAAGTATCTTAATACAGTGAAACTTATTAGGAATAAATTTGAATACAAACAAAACTCAAAGTATGATTGTCACTATGTAGAAGGCACTGGTCCCTCAATATCCAGATATTTTCATAGACAATGTCTTATTTGAAATTCTCGGTGTGACTCATGATTGCACATTTATTTTTGAGTAACATATCCAGCCTTTTTCAATTGCACAAAATGGCCAATTTGGAAAGTGTGCTTTTATAATTTAATTTTAGCGTGTTACGAATATTATTCCTCTATCTGGTATTCAGCTGCTGACTCTCGCCTCAATTTGTTGGACAAACACTTGTTGTCTATTAAATTTTATACCCTTATATTAGTCTCATTCCCCATCTTTCAGTTAGTTAGTTGCTATATAATGCTGCCATTCTTTGCAGTCAAATCTCCCTAGACTATACCAGTATGTAATGAAAAGAATGAAGGTAATTCTGTATAGTCTTCTCCATTCTCCGACTAATACTAAAGAGTATTCAAAAAGTTGTGTCCCAGCTGGGACCAGGTTGAAGAATGACCTAACCAATTCATTGTTGAATCAGTGGAGCGTCAGAAGTTCAAACTTATTGCAAATAATTTTCTGTTGAACATGTTGATATCAAACTTGTTTTATAGTTTATAAATTTATATGCAAGTTAATGTTGTTACTTATCTTATTCTGCATTTTTTTAAATATCATTCTCATTATAGTTGATAATAATAATAATAATAATAATAATAATAATAATAATAATAATAATAATAATAATAACAATAATAATAATAATAATAATAATAATAATATTTTTGTGGTTATGCCTTTTCACATAAATTTGCATTGTTTAATCCAAAGGTAAATGAAAACAAGTTAATTTAATTTTTTTTTTATCTATATTATAAGTGATAAAGGATTTGTGAATTGTGGAAACAGATTAAGTTCAAAATATTGGTCTCAACATATCATGATTACATAAGTAAAAGCAATGGGGAAGATGACACATTAGAAGAAACCAATTACTTCCTTTACAATAGTAAGCAAAACTTAGAGATGTAGGCAAAGGAATTCATGAATTAATCACTATTATTTTAATTTAAAAAAAGATGAATGAAACCTTCATAATCCTTTTTACATATTAATTTGTTGGAGATTTTATCGTTCTGTGACCATAGTTTGTTTTTACTGTGTAGTCATTGTCCTTTTATTCCGCTGACTCCACTAAGTGCTGCCAACTAGAAATGTTGGCAACTTGATAAAGCCTTGGCATATTTTATGTATATGCTGCATCTAAATTCCTAAGACATCGATTTCAATTTGGAGAAAATTATTAAGACATTTTTCGTCTCTTAGCCGGCTATTTTATAATATTTCTGTGTTATTAGGTAATAATATTAAAATAAAATCAGTTATGAAAGAGCACGAGTATATAATTTGATTGATTTATGTTTATGATCGCAACATCTCTTTTGCATGGATATAATATCTATTAAAGCAAATAGATTTTAGCAGCTATAACAGATATATCAATTAAAAGAACCAAATACATTGTTTTGACTAGCACACAAAGGGGTTGTTATCTTTAATTTTAAGATACATCAAAAAGTCCGGTTGCATTCTTGATTTACCAGATTCATTTAACCTCTTCCCGATTATAATTCATACGTACTAGGTATAATAGAGCGATAAATGCTTCTACTTTACATGTATTTTATCACATAGATTTTAAGTTTTATCAACTCATATATTATAATCCTAGTTATCTGTGATATTTGATCTTGTATAATATTGACAGCTTTGATAACTAATTTGATCGATAAAGAAAAAAGACTTCTAGTCTTTTTCTAGTAAACAATACCCTACGATCGCCTCAAGCTAGTAGGTCAGAGAAGAATTCAGATAAGGGAAAACCGATCTTATCACGACAAATACATTTGCCGAGGAAGATTGTGGACTATTCCATTCTCTCTCAAGAGACTACCACCAGATGGAAGAATATTTTCGGACCAAAGTGCTTTGCACATTTGCATCTTAATATGCTCGTTCAAGACAAAAAAAAAAAAAAAAAAAAAATCTTTTCCGCACATCATAGATATGGATTATTCATCCTCCTGGTTGAATATGTATAAAACAAAACTATTGTAATGAAACTTTCCTTTAAGAGGAAAAATATTGCATCTGTGATATCCCAACAGTTATAATATCATAGGCAGGAATATAGCATCTCATGTTTGTTTCAAATATATGTTTCCTCTTACAATAATAGGTTATGTCAGATGGTTGCAAAGTTAGACATACTGACGCTTACTTACAACTTGATTTCAGTGATATTTTGACGGTATTTTGAATCAAAGTTAATCTAATTTCACCAAGGGATGCCAAATAAGAACTATAAAACTAAAAAGTGGATGTTATCGCTTAGTATTGCAATACATAATGAGTAACTTAGTTTTGTTTGTAGCATTGTGAAAAAAAAGAAAATAATTTTATGTATATGTTTATGTAAAAAAGCTTTCTCAGGACATTATCTGATTTGTTTTTTTTTATTTTCACTCCGATAAAAAAAACTGTAACCTTTTTTTCATATTTTCTTTTTCATAGCTTCTATTGCTATCACATTTGGTATGATGATGTTTTCGGGAAATATACATAATTCCATACAAAAAAGCAAATTTTCACATAAGGCCCTTATCTTTGAACTTGTATTCCTCCCCTCGTCGTCGTTGAAGGAAAAGCAAATGTTGTTACATCCATGCCATATATTCTTTAAGTAATAATACTTTTTTTTTTTTTTTTTTTTTTTTTTGCCAGTATTGGCATCGGTATCGACTACTGTCATGACACCAGTAATATTATCGTCATCAGCCTCCTCCATGAGTATCTGGTATTTGTATCGGCCAATCGAAAACTGAGCTCGATCTAAGAACTTTTCAACCCCAACAACTTTAACATACGCTATTGGAGCTGTAATTACCGTGACTGCAGGCACCAAACTTGCCCTCAAATTAGTTTTTGCTGAAGGATTTAGAGATGCTGTCTAAGCAAAGATCTGGCACTGATTTCAACCTTTTGGAAGCATAAATGTTATTGACGCTGTCAGAGCAAAGATATGACAGCGATTTTCGCCTTCTAGAAGCGTTGTAAACAATATTGGCGATGTCTGAGCAAAGAGCTGACAGTGATTTTAGCCTTCTGGAAGCGTTGTAATCATTATTGACACTATCTGAGCAAGGATCTGATGGTGATTTTAGCCTTCTGGAAGTTTTGTAAACGTTATTGATGCTGTCTAAGCAAAGATATGACAGTGATTTTAGCCTTCTGGAAGCGTTATAAATGTTATTGACACTGTCTGAGCAAAGATCTGATAGTCATTTTAGCCTTCTGGAAGCGTTGTAAATGTTATTGACACTGTCTGAAAAAAGATCTGATAGTGATTTTAGACTTCTGGAAGCGTTGTAAACGTTATTGATGCTGTCTAAGCAAAAATATGACAGTGATTTTAGCCTTCTGGAAGCTTTGTAAATGTTATTTACACTGACTGAGCAAATATCTGATAGGGATTACAGCCTACTGGAAGGGTTGTAAACGTAATTGACACTGTCTGAGCTAAAATCTGATAGTAATTTAAGTCTTCTGGAAGCGTTGTAAACGTTATTGATGCTGTCTAAGAAAAGATATGACAGTGATTTTAGCCTTTTGGAAGCGTAAACGTTATTGATGCTGTCTAAGCATAGATCTGAAAGTGATTTTAGCCTTCTGAAAGCATTGTAAACATTATTGACGTTGTCTGTGCATAGATCTGACAGTGGTTTTAGCCTTATTGAGGCGTTGAAAACGTTATTGAAACTGTCTGTGCATAGATCTGACAGTGATTGTAGCCTTATGGAAGCGTTGAAAACGTTATTGAAACTGTCTAAGCAAAGATAAGACAGTGATTCTAGCCTTCTGGAAGCGTAAACGTTATTGATGTTGTCTGAACAAAGATATGATAGTGATTTTAGCCTTCTGGAAGCGTTGTAGACGTTATTGACACTATCTGAGCAAAGATCTGATAGTAATATTAGCCTTCTAGGAGCGTTGTAAACTTTATTGATGTTGTCTAATCGAAGATATGACAGTGATTTTAGCCTTCTGGAAGCATTGTGAATATTATTGATACAGTCTGAGCAAAGATCTGACAGTGATTGTAGCCTTCTGGAATCGTTGTAAATTTTATTGATGTTGTCTAAGAAAAGATATGATAGTGATTTTAGCCTTTTGGAATTATTGTAAACGTTATTGACACTGCCTGAGCAAAGATCTGATAGTGATTTTAGCCTTCTGGAAACGTTGTAAACGTTATTGATTCTGTCTAAGCAAAGATATGAGAGTCATTTTAGCCTTCTGGAAGCCTTGTAAATGTTATTGACACTATCTGAACAAAGATATGATAGTGATTTTAAACTTCCGGAAGCGTTGTAAACGTTATTGATGCCGTCTAAGCAAAGATAAGACAGTGATTTTAGACTTCTGGAAGCATTGTAAACGTTATTGGCACTGTCTAAGCAAAGATATGATAGTGATTTTAGCCTTCTGAAAGAGTTGTAGATGTTATTGGCACTGTCTGGGAAAGGAGATGATAGTGATTTTAGCCTTCTGGAAGCGTTGTACACGTTATTGACACTGTGTGAGCAAAGATCTGATAGGGATTTTAGCCTTCTGGAAGCGTTGTAAATGTTATTGGCACTGTCTGAGTAAAGATATGATAGTGATTTTAGCCTTCCGGAAGCGTTTTAGACGTTATTGACACTGTCTAAGCAAAGATAAGATAGGGATTTTAGCCTTCTGGAAGCGTTGTAAATGTTATTGATCTTGTCTAAGCAAAGATATGACAGTGATTTTAGCTTTCCAGAAGCGTTGTAAATGTTATTGATACTGTCTAAACAAAGATCTGAGAGTGATTGTATCCTTCTTGAAGCGTTGTAAACGTTATTGACACTGTTTGAGTAAAGATCTGATAGTTACTTTAGCCTTCTGGAAGCATTGTAAACGTTATTGATTCTGTCTTAGAAAATATATGACAGTGATTTAAGCCTTCTGGAAGCATTGTAAACATACCTGACACTGTCTGAGCAAAAATCTGACAGTAGTTTTAGCCTTATGGAAGAGTTGTAGACGTTATTGATGATGTCTAAGCAAAGATATTACTGTGATTTTAGCTTTCTGGAAGCCTTGTAAATGTTACTAACACTGTCTGAGCAAAGATCTGATAGGGATTTTAGCCTTCTGGAAGCGTTGTAAACGTTATTGAAACTGTCTTAGCTAAAATCTGATAGTGATTTAAGCCTTTTGGAAGCGTTGTAAACGTGACTGATGCTGTCTATGACAAGATATGTAGGTGTTTTTAACCTTCTGGAAGCATTGTAAACGTTATTGATGCTTCTAAGCATAGATCTGACAGTGATTTTAACCTTCTGAAAGCGTTGTAAACGTTATTGACGCTGTCTGTGCATAGATCTGACAGTGACTGTAGCCTTATGGAAGCATTGTAAACGTTATTGACACTGTCTGAGTAAAGATCTGATGGTGATTTTAGCCCTCTGGAAGCGTTGTAAACGTTATTGCCACTGTCTAAGCAAAGATATAACAGTGAGTTTAACCTTCTGGAAGAGTTGT
This sequence comes from Palaemon carinicauda, assembly GCF_036898095.1. Taxonomy (NCBI): domain Eukaryota; kingdom Metazoa; phylum Arthropoda; class Malacostraca; order Decapoda; family Palaemonidae; genus Palaemon; species Palaemon carinicauda. The sequence continues at coordinate 23,575,412 of NC_090748.1, read as the reverse complement.
AAAAGTTATTGGTACTCTCTGAGCAAATATATGATAGTGATTTCAACCTTTTGGAAGCGTTGTAGACGTTATCGACACTTTCTGAGCAAAGATCTGATAGGGATATCAGCCTTTTGGAAGCGTTGTAAACGTTACTGATGTTGTCTAGGCAAAGATATGACAGTGATTTTAGCCTTTTGGAAGCGTTGTAAATGTTATTGATACTTTCTGAGCAAAGATCTGATAGTTATTTTAGCCTTCTGGAAGCGTTGTAAATGTTATTGATGCTGTCTGAACAAAGATATGATAGGGATTTTAGTCTTCTGGAAGCGTTGTAAATGTTATTGACACTGTCTGAAAAAAGATCTGATAGTGATTTTAGACTTCTGGAAGCGTTGTAAACGTTATTGATGCTGTCTAAGCAAAAATATGACAGTGATTTTAGCCTTCTGGAAGTTTTGTAAACGTTATTGATGCTGTCTAAGCAAAGATATGACAGTGATTTTAGCCTTCTGGAAGCGTTATAAATGTTATTGACACTGTCTGAGCAAAGATCTGATAGTCATTTTAGCCTTCTGGAAGCGTAAATGTTATTGACACTGTCTGAAAAAAGATCTGATAGTGATTTTAGACTTCTGGAAGCGTTGTAAACGTTATTGATGCTGTCTAAGCAAAAATATGACAGTGATTTTAGCCTTCTGGAAGCTTTGTAATTGTTATTGACACTGACTGAGCAAATATCTGATAGGGATTACAGCCTACTGGAAGGGTTGTAAACGTAATTGACACTGTCTGAGCTAAAATCTGATAGTAATTTAAGTCTTCTGGAAGCGTTGTAAACGTTATTGATGCTGTAAGAAAAGATATGACAGTGATTTTAGCCTTTTGGAAGCGTAAACGTTATTGATGCTGTCTAAGCATAGATCTGAAAGTGATTTTAGCCTTCTGAAAGCATTGTAAACATTATTGACGTTGTCTGTGCATAGATCTGACAGTGGTTTTAGCCTTATTGAGGCGTTGAAAACGTTATTGAAACTGTTTGTGCATAGATCTGACAGTGATTGTAGCCTTATGGAAGCGTTGAAAACGTTATTGAAACTGTCTGTGCATAGATCTGACAGTGATTCTAGCCTTCTGGAAACGTAAACGTTATTGATGTTGTCTGAACAAAGATATGATAGTGATTTTAGCCTTCTGGAAGCGTTGTAGACGTTATTGACACTATCTGAGCAAAGATATGATAGTAATATTAGCCTTCTAGGAGCGTTGTAAGCTTTATTGAGGTTGTCTAATCGAAGATATGACAGTGATTTTAGCCTTCTGGAAGCATTGTGAATATTATTGATACAGTCTGAGCAAAGATCTGACAGTGATTGTAGCCTTCTGGAATCGTTGTAAATTTTATTGATGTTGTCTAAGAAAAGATATGATAGTGATTTTAGCCTTCTGGAAGTATTGTAAACGTTATTGACACTGCCTGAGCAAAGATCTGATAGTGATTTTAGCCTTCTGGAAACGTTGTAAACGTTATTGATTCTGTCTAAGCAAAGATATGAGAGTCATTTTAGCCTTCTGGAAGCCTTGTAAATGTTATTGACACTGTCTGAACAAAGATATGATAGTGATTTTAAACTTCCGGAAGCGTTGTAAACGTTATTGATGCCGTCTAAGCAAAGATAAGACAGTGATTTTAGACTTCTGGAAGCATTGTAAACGTTATTGGCACTGTCTAAGCAAAGATATGATAGTGATTTGAGCCTTCTGAAAGAGTTGTAGATGTTATTGGCACTGTCTGGGAAAGGAGATGATAGTGATTTTAGCCTTCTGGAAGCGTTGTACACGTTATTGACACTGTGTGAGCAAAGATCTGATAGGGATTTTAGCCTTCTGGAAGCGTTGTAAATGTTATTGGCACTGTCTGAGTAAAGATATGATAGTGATTTTAGCCTTCCGGAAGCGTTTTAGACGTTATTGACACTGTCTAAGCAAAGATAAGATAGGGATTTTAGCCTTCTGGAAGCGTTGTAAATGTTATTGATCTTGTCTAAGCAAAGATATGACAGTGAGTTTAGCTTTCCAGAAGCGTTGTAAATGTTATTGATACTGTCTAAACAAAGATCTGAGAGTGATTGTATCCTTCTTGAAGCGTTGTAAACGTTATTGACACTGTTTGAGTAAAGATCTGATAGTTACTTTAGCCTTCTGGAAGCATTGTAAACGTTATTGATTCTGCCTTAGAAAATATATGACAGTGATTTAAGCCTTCTGGAAGCATTGTAAACATACCTGACACTGTCTGAGCAAAAATCTGACAGTAGTTTTAGCCTTATGGAAGAGTTGTAGACGTTATTGATGATGTCTAAGCAAAGATATTACTGTGATTTTAGCTTTCTGGAAGCCTTGTAAATGTTACTAACACTGTCTGAGCAAAGATCTGATAGGGATTTTAGCCTTCTGGAAGCGTTGTAAACGTTATTGACACTGTCTTAGCTAAAATCTGATAGTGATTTAAGCCTTTTGGAAGCGTTGTAAACGTGACTGATGCTGTCTATGACAAGATATGAAGGTGTTTTTAACCTTCTGGAAGCATTGTAAACGTTATTGATGCTTCTAAGCATAGATCTGACAGTGATTTTAACCTTCTGAAAGCGTTGTAAACGTTATTGACGCTGTCTGTGCATAGATCTGACAGTGACTGTAGCCTTATGGAAGCATTGTAAACGTTATTGACACTGTCTGAGTAAAGATCTGATGGTGATTTTAGCCCTCTGGAAGCGTTGTAAACGTTATTGCCACTGTCTAAGCAAAGATATAACAGTGAGTTTAACCTTCTGGAAGAGTTGTAAAAGTTATTGGTACTCTCTGAGCAAATATATGATAGTGATTTCAACATTTTGGAAGTGTTGTAGACGTTATCGACACTTTCTGAGCAAAGATCTGATAGGGATATCAGCCTTTTGGAAGCGTTGTAAACGTTACTGATGTTGTCTAGGCAAAGATATGACAGTGATTTTAGCCTTTAGGAAGCATTGTAAATGTTATTGATACTTTCTGAGCAAAGATCTGATAGTTATTTTAGCCTTCTGGAAGCGTTGTAAATGTTATTGATGCTGTCTGAACAAAGATCTTATAGGGATATTAGCCTTCTGGGAGCGTTGTAAACGTTATTGATGTTGTCTAATCAAAGATATGACAGTGATTTTAGCTTTCTGGAAGCATTGTAAACATTAGCCTTCTGGAAGAGTTGTAAACGTTATTGGCACTCTCTCAGCAAAGTTATTATAGTGATTTTAGCCTTCTGGAAGCGTTGTAAACGTTATTGATGCTGTCTAAGCAAAGATATGACAGTCATTTTAGCCTTCTGGAAGAGTTTTGAACGTTATTGGCACTCTCTGAGCAAATATATGATACTGATTTTAGCCTTCTGGAAGCGTTGTCAATGTTATTTTTGATGTCTAAGAGAAGATATGATAGTGATTTTAGCCTTTTGGAAGTATTGTAAACGTTATTGACACTGCCTGAGCAAAGATCTGATAGTGATTTTAGCCTTCTGAAAACGTTGTAAACGTTATTGATGCTGTCTAAGCAAAGATATGACAGTCATTTTAGCCTTATGGAAGAGTTTTGAACGTTATTGGCACTCTCTGAGCAAATATATGATAGTGATTTTAGCCTTCTGGAAGCGTTGTCAATGTTATTTTTGATGTCTAAGAAAAGATATGATAGTGATTTTAGCCTTTTGGAAGTATTGTAAACGTTATTGACACTGCCTGAGCAAAGATCTGATAGTGATTTTAGCCTTCTGAAAACGTTGTAAACGTTATTGATGCTGTCTAAGCAAAGATATGACATTGATTTTAGCCTTCTGGAAGAGTTTTGAACGTTATTGGCACTCTCTGAGCAAATATATGATCGTTATTTTAGCCTTCTGGAAGCGTTGTCAATGTTATTTTTGATGTTTAAGAAAAGATATGATAGTGATTTTAGCCTTTTGGAATTATTGTAAACGTTATTGACACTGCCTGAGCAAAGATCTGATAGTGATTGTAGCTTTCTGGAAGCGTTGTAAACGTATATGACACTGTCTGAGCAAATATTTGATAGTGATTTTACCCTTCTGGAAGCGTTATAAACGTTATTGATGCTGTCTGAGCAAACATATGACAGTGATTTTAGCCTTCTGGAAGCGTTGGAAATGTTATTGACGCTGTCTGTGCATAGATCTTACAGTAATTTCAGCCTTCTGGAAGAGTTGAAAACATTATAGATGCTGTCTTAGCGATGATCTGACAGTTATTTTAGCCTATTTGACAATACTCTCATAATGATACTTTGGGTTATTCAAACATCAAAGATTTCCCTGTGTCCAGATTAAACATTTCCAACAAGCATGACATCGCATTGCAAAACGAGGCTGAAATAGGCGGAGCATAGTGGTGTGAAATAGTCTTCCATTCTTTTTAAATTATCATATTTAAGAATAATTCCGTATAATCATATTCTTTTAATCCTTTTTTTGAAGTGGTATCATTTCATATTGAGGCTACAGGATATTTTGATGAAATTGTTCTTTCATTATACAGAGTTGATTATCTCAATGGAATTTTATGGTTTCTAGTGAATTGG
>NC_090748.1:23558307-23560807 GCF_036898095.1 Palaemon carinicauda | reverse complement strand
CATATCCACTTGGAATTCATTTTATGGTAACAGCTTCTGGCCGGGTGGTGATTCGAACCACCACCTGTACGGCTAGAAACTATGCTTGGCAGGGACCCTACCGACTCAGCTATCAAGAGAGACTAAAAGTTTATGACTTGAGTCGGTAGGGGTCCCTGCCAAGCATAGTTTCTAGCCGTACAGGTGGTGGTTCGAATCACCACCCGGCCAGAAGCTGTTACCATAAAATGAATTCTAAGTGGATATGTATTTCCCAAGATAGAATTCGGTATTAAATGCATTTCGTGGGTGATATTTACATTAATTAAAATCACGTGTGCTTGTGATATATGTTCATTAAAATAACCACGTGTTGCAAACTCACGATTCAGCTATCATGGTGGAGATGGGTCTATTTCAAGTCTATGAACAGAATCCTGAATTCGACAGGAATATGTAGGGGGACTTGTCATAAACTTTTAGTCTCTCTTGATAGCTGAGTCGGTAGGGTCCCTGCCAAGCATAGTTTCTAGCCGTACAGGTGGTGGTTCGAATCACCACCCGGCCAGAAGCTGTTACCATAAAATGAATTCCAAGTGGATATGTATTTCCCAAGATAGAATTCGGTATTAAATGCATTTCGTGGGTGATATTTACATTAATTAAAATCACGTGTGCTTGTGATATATGTTCATTAAAATAACCACGTGTTGCAAACTCACGATTCAGCTATCATGGTGGAGATGGGTCTATTTCAAGTCCATGAACAGAATCCTGAATTCGACAGGAATATGTAGGGGGACTTATCATAAACTTTTAGTCTCTCTTGATAGCTGAGTCGGTAGGGTCCCTGCCAAGCATAGTTTCTAGCCGTACAGGTGGTGGTTCGAATCACCACCCGGCCAGAAGCTGTTACCATAAAATGAATTCCAAGTGGATATGTATTTCCCAAGATAGAATTCGGTATTAAATGCATTTCGTGGGTGATATTTACATTAATTAAAATCACGTGTGCTTGTGATATATGTTCATATATATATATATATATATATATATTATATATATATATATATATATGTATATATATATATATATATATATATATATATATATATATATATATATATATATATATATATATATATATATATATATATATATATATTGAAAGTTTACTGAATGTTGAGGATGAATGGGAGGCAGATATGATTGCTGTTGCATGTGTTGAGGTGCCGGTGATGGGAGATGAGAATGACACAGATTACAATAGAGGAAGTGAGGAGAGCACTAGATGAAACGAGAGTAGGAAAAGCATCTGGTATGGATGGGTGTGAGAGCTGAGATGTTGAAGGAAGGGGGTGTGACTGTACTTGAATGATTGGTGAGATTGTTTGATATGTATTTTGTGTTGACAATGGTACCAGTAGATTGGTTTGTGCATGTATTGTACTCCTATATAAGGGTAAGGGAGATGTGCAAGAGTGTTGTAATTCAAGAGGTATTAGTTTGTTGACTGTAGTTGGGAAAGTGTATGGTAGAGCACTGATTAATAGGATTAAGGATAAAACAGAGAATGCAATCTTAGAAGTACAGGGTGGTTTTAGAAGAGTTAGGGGTTGTATGAATCAGATTTATATAGTTAGGAAGATATGCAAGAACTATTTAGCAAAAGGTAAGGAGGTGTATGGTGTGTTTATATATCTTGAGAAAGCGTATGATAGAGTTGATAGGGAAGCAATGTGGAATGTGATGAGGTTATATGGAGTTAGTGGAAGGTTTTTGCAAGCAGTGAAAAGTTTCTACAAAGATAGTAAAGCATGTGTTAGGATAGGAAATGAAGTGAGCGATTAGTTTCCGGTGAGAGTGGGTCTGAGACAGGGATGTGTGATGTCACCGTGGTTGTTTAACTTGTATGTTGATGGAGTGGTGAGAGAGGTAAATGCTGGAGTGCTTGGACGAGGAATAAAACTGGTAGATGAGAATGACCATGAATGGGAGGTAAATTAGTTGTTGTTTGAGGATGATACTGTACTGGTTGCAGACACAAAAGAGAAGCTTGGCCGATTAGTGACAGAATTTGGAAGGGTGTGTGAGAGAAGGAAGTTGACAGTTGATGTGGGTAAGAGTAAGGTTATGAGATGTACGAGAAGGGAAAGTGGTGCAAGGTTGAATGTCATGTTGAATGGAGAGTTACTTGAGGAGGTGGATCAGTTTTAGTACTTGGGGTCTGTTGTTGCAGCAAATGGTGGAGTCGAAGCAGATGTACGCCAGAGAGTGAATGAAGCTTGCAAAGTGTTGGGGGCAGTTAAGGGACTAGAAAAAAATAGAGGGTTGGGCATGAATGTAAAGAGAGTTCTATATGAGAAAGTGATTGTACCAACTTTGATGTATGGCTCGGAGTTGTGGGGAATGGAAGTGATGGAGAGACAGAAATTGAATGTGTTTGAAATGAAGTTTCTAAGGAGTATGGCTGGTGTATCTCAAGTATATAGGGTTAGGAACGAAGTGGTGAGAGTGAGAA
>NC_090748.1:23549679-23555307 GCF_036898095.1 Palaemon carinicauda | reverse complement strand
ATATATATATATATATATATATATATTATAATATATATATATATGTATATATATATATATATATATACATATATATATACATACAAACATATATGTATATATATATATATATATATATATATATATATATACATACAAACATATATGTATATATATCTATATATATATATATATATATATATATATATATATATATATATATATATATATATATATATACCTACTCTGGAAGACCAGATTGATTTGGAAGACAAAGGGTATGATTGATGATGACACCAAGAACAGAAAAGGCATTATTCGAGTGGAGAACTGTAAATAGTAGATTGTTACTGGCAAAGTTTAAATCAGAGCATTGCAATATGGTATTATACTTTGCTATGCCGCAACAAATGATTCCCCTAAAAGAAGGAGGGATGAATACTGTGAAGAAATGCAGAGTGTAATAGATGAGATCCCAGAGTGATATATGAAAATTTTGTTTGTCGACGTAAATGCTAATGATAGAAGAAATAATCAAGGGATAATGAATGTGATGGGTGTCGAGGGTCTTGGCGAAGTAGCAAATGAAAACGGAGCACAGTTTCTGTTCATCAAATCATGTCATTGGAGGTACTCTTTTTCAACACAAGCATTTTCACAAATATACATAGACTTCACCAAGTGGCAATTACAATAATCAGATACATCACATTGCTATTAATAAAGAGAGAAGGAGGACTCTGAGAAATGTAAGAAGCTATAGAGGGGCAGATATTGGTAGTAATCAATAGCTACTTATTGCCACACTGAAAATAAAGCTAAAAGTACTCAACAGAAAGATAAATAAAATACCTAGATTTGATAAAACTAAGCTTTTAGAAGACAAGCACTGAGAAACATTTGCAATTGATTGTAGGAATCGACTGGGAGTCTTAGAGATTTCAAGAGACGAAGAACAGACAATTAATGAAGAATGGTGTGATACTAAGAACATATATCAGTCTCTTGATAGTGACGTCATGGAACACGCAGCTACAAGGAATAAGAACATGGATACCAAATGATACTTGGGAAACCTTAAAAAGGAGACAGAGACAGAAATTGATTGTTGAAAGTTTTCAAGGAATGGGAAGAAAATTACAGGGTTGAGCATGCTCTCTCTCTCTCTCTCTCTCTCTCTCTCTCTCTCTCTCTCTCTCTCTCTCTCTCTCTCTCTCTCTCTCTCTCTCTCTCTCTCTCTCTCTCTCTTTTGAACGAAATATGTACTTGCATAACATAGCGTTCTTGCTACCAAAATATCATTGATCATGGAAGGAGTCTCTCAACTCGTTGTACGACTGGCAAACTGCACAAACACCTACTGCAAAAGAGCAGGCATTCCTTTACATGTGTAAATCAGGTGAAAATAATGAATTAAACATTTTTGTTTTTTCCTACATTTTCAGAAATGAATATTCAATATTACATATCATATGTTTAAGGAAGACATAATGGAGTTTAATAATTAAATACCTTTCAATCATCGTAAAGTCATTCATCGTCAAAAGAAATTATATATATATATATATATATATATATATATATATATATATATATATATATATATATATATATATATATATATATATATATGTATATATATATATATATATGTATATATATATATATATATATATATATATATATATATATATATATATATATATATATATATATATATATATATATATGTATATATATATGCATGTATATATATATATATATATATATATATATATATATATATATATATATATATATATATCATCTCCTAGGACTACTGACGAAAAGGGCCTCCGTTACATTTCGCCAGTCATCTCCATCCTGAGCTTTTAAATCAATACTTCTCCATTCATCACATCCCTCTTCCCATTTCATAGCACTCAGCCATGTAGGCATTGGTCTTCCAACTCTTCTAGTGCCTTGTGGAGCTCAATTGAAAGTTTGTTGAACTAATATTTCCTGCGAAGTGCGAAGAACATGACCAAACAATCTCCATCTATCTCGAGTAATCTCTCTTATATTTTTATTTCTAATCCTGTCCTGCCATTCCACCTCCAATATTCTTCTGGGGGCTTTGTTCCCAAATCTACAAAATCTTTTTGATATTGTTTCATTGGTATACCATGACTTATGTTCATACATTAACACTGATCTAACTAAACTGATATATAGCCTGATTTATATATATGAAATTTCAAGCGATGTGATTTCCGAATTTCACATTGGTATATTTGGTTTTTTATTGTACTAAAATTTAAAGATCATATATTAGATATCATATTTCCTAACGATTCACCTGATTTCACCTCATTAATCCTTTGACATTCCAATGATATTTCATCATCCATTGCTTATTCTGTTCCCATCCTCTCTGTCTTTCTTTTATTTACCTAGAGCCCATCCTCATGTGATATTTCACGCATTCTGATAAGGAAGCTTTGTAAGTCCTAGGATGTTCTGCTAATAAGGACAGCATCATCAGCACACTCTAGGTCAGCTAATTTCCTACTACCAGTCCAGTCCTTTTCCACCATCTCCAACTGTTCTTTGTATTGCAGAATCCCAGAAGATAAACAACATAGGTGTCAACATATTCCTTTGGAGTACTCTACTGTTCACTGGAAATTCGTTTGGTAGGACTCCACGAACATTATTTTTGTCCTTTCTATGCTCTTAAACAGACGTAATTAAATTTACATATTTATGAGGAACTCCAAAATAACGCAGGACTCTCCCAAAAAATTGGCCAGTGAATACTATTAAATCCTTTTCCGCAGTCCACAAATGCAATCAAAAGATGTTTTCTAAATTCTACACATAGCTCTACCATATGTCCTAAACTGAAAATTGTTCATAACAACTTCTACCTTTTCTAAATCTGGCTTGTTCATATATCAGGTTGTCATCAATAATTCTCTCTATTCTCTTTAGAATGAGCTCACCATATATTTTCATGACAACTGACATAAGTGTGATGCCTCTATAATTATAAAAATCAGTCAGATATATTTTTTGCCATTTTCACCAACACTCCCAGTGGTAATTCATCAGGTTTTGCCTCTTCATACCACATTCTACAAAATAATTTTTTTATGTATTCTGGGAGTCATCCCATTTTCAGCAAATATCATCTTAGCATTTATTCCATCATATTCAGGTCATTGCACCTCCTGAGTTTTTTTATGATAGCTTCGACTTTAAACACACTGAATTCATTCATGGACACTTCAACGTCTTCCTGAGCTTCAAGTATATCAATCAAATTATTACTTTCATATGTCTTATTCATGACCTCACTGATATTTTCCATCTAACGATGCCTTTCTTCATCTTCTGTTGTTATAACATATCAACATATTTCAATATATATATATATATATATATATATATATATATATATATATATATATATATATATATATATATATATATATATAAACATATAAAAATAATATATATATATATATATATATATATACATATATATATATGTATATATACATATATATATATATATATATATATATATATATATTATATATATATATATATATATATATATATACGTATGTATATATATATATATATATATATACGTATGTATATGTATTTATATATATATATATATATATATATATATATATATATATATAATTTATGTTTCATATCTGTAACCTGCCTGTTTATATGCTTTCAGAACATGAACAATATCTTTAAGCGTGTATATTGCTTCAACCTAATTTATTTCATATGAAATAGAAATGTAATAAGAGCTATATGTGCAGCACACTAGGCAACTATACATTTCATTTATTCCCGTTAATCTTTTTAAATTTCGTACACCCCCACCACTACCGAAATATTTTGAATGGTATGTGAAGTAGTATTCAACTATTTAAAACTGATAATATTCTCAAATATTAAGGCAATGCCAAGTCTAACCCAAAAATATCTTGAATATGAACCTAAATCGTGATAGCTATACTTAAATTAGAATGTTCATCTGAATGCTCATGCAGTTGCAAATTTTCGGAGTATATCATAATGGCATATTGAAAATAATGTTTAATATAACTTGTATTTTCTTATCCATTTAGCTTGAAGACTTATTGTTTTTTTGTTTTTTTTTAATCCGAAACCTTTTAGCTCTGAGTAGAAAATTAATTTCCTTTGGGGAAAATACATTTCAAAGTAAATAATATCAACACATATATACAATGTATTTTGCTTAAGTCTTTCTACAAGCAACCGATTTACAATATCCCAGAAATGATACGTAGACATTTTATATATGAGTATCAGATGTAAAAAAAAATTTTCAAAATGGTAAGTTAATATTTAAAAACTCAGAGCCACAGGAGAAATACATTGCCCCCCCCCCCCCCCCCCCCGCCCTTCCCACACCTTAATCACTGCTTATCAGTTTCCTAAATTCTTTCATGTGGAAACTAATATACAAAGTCAAATAAGATCCTTGTTTTTACCGTTCACTGCATAAAAAGTGAATAAACAGTTTATTGGTATCTGTAAATAGTCATAAGAGAAGATATGAGGACAATGCCTCAAGTATTTTATGTGAAATGACTTCTCGTCGAAGGAAAGAAAATTGCAAAAAATCATCCATGATATATTCAACATGCGAAGGGAACCACGGTAAATTTCTTTATAGATATTTTTTTTGTCATATTATGCAATTTACGATTTAAAGCCTCTTGTGCTCCTTCAACAAATCTTTCAGCGTTTCCGGAGGTTTATATATGCAATATTCACACAATAAAGTGAAAAGTATAGAGATCTACATACCAATTTGGAGGCCGATTCCGATACCATTTTTTTTTTTTTCTAGACCGATACATTGCAAATACCCACACCACTCTTCTTTCTAGACCGATACGGATATCAATACCGATACCAGAGAAATCACCGACATCGATACCGATACTCCGATAGTTAAGAAACTTTTTTTAATGATTATTATAACGGTATAATCATCTTTTGATAGTTGACTTTTCAACCTCTTCACTGTGTACAATGCAGTGTGTGAGGTATCATTGGGCATATTCAGTAAACAGTGTACGCCAAGCACTTTGTGGTATCTATTTTGCATAAAACAGTGTTTTCAAGATATATATATATATATATATATATATATATATATATATATATATATATATATATATATATATATATATATATAAATGTATTTATATATATATATATATATGTGTGTGTGTGTGTATTTATATATATATATATATATATATATATATATATATATATATATATATATATATATATATATGTATATATATATATATATATACATATATATATATATATATATATATATATATATATATATATATATGTATATATACATATATATATATATATATATATATATATATATATATATATATATATATATATATATACATATAAATACATATATATATATATATATATATATATATATATATATATATATATATATATTTATATATAAATATATATATATATATATATATATATATATATATTTATATATATATATATATATATATATATATATGTATATGTATACATATATATATATATATATATATA
>NC_090748.1:23529679-23547179 GCF_036898095.1 Palaemon carinicauda | reverse complement strand
TGTTTCATTGTCGTACCATGTCCGTACAGTAACACCAATCTTACTAAACAGATATATAGTCTGATTTTTTTATGTAATTTCTTGAGATTTTATTTCCATTTTAATTAACCTACACATTGTCTGATTTACTTTTTTCAATCCTTCATTAAACTCCAGTTCTAAAGACCCTATGTTGAAGATCATAGATCCTAAATATTTGGATGATTTCATCTAATTATTCCCTTTTCCTTCCAATGATAGTTTATCGTCCATTGCATATTCTGTTCTCATCATCTCTGTCTTTCCTCTTTTTATCTTGAACTAGATCTCATTTCATATTTCATGCATTTTGGTAAGGAAGCTTTGCGAGTCCTGTGGCGTTTTGCTAAGAAGGACTGCTTCATCAGCTTACTCCAGAATCCCTTATTAAAATATTATAATGTTGATGTTTTATCAGCTTGAATATCATGTAGTACAGAAAGAAAAGTGATTCACAAATAAACTAATACTTTTGCAAATATATAATTAGAGAGAGAGAGAATTTTGATGTAATGTATTGGTCAAATAACTCGCATGAATTGGTTTCAGAGTTACCTTACTGGGTAGCCTACTTTTCATTTCCAATATCATCTTGATTTCTAGTTATCCTATGCTATTATTGTTCATATTACTGTTGTTTGTGAATATATAATCTATATAGATCTTCATAAGCATACCAATTCACTAGAAATCATAAAATTCTATTGACATAATCAACACTGTATAATGGAAGAACAATTTCATCAAAATATCCTGTAGCCTTAATGTGAAATTTTACTACTTCAACAAAAGGTTACTTGTATATACATTAAAAGAATATGATTATACGGGATTATTCTAGAAAATAATAATAAAAACAAAAAATGGAGGACTATTTCACATCACTATGCTCCGCCTTCTTCAGCCTCATTGTTTTGCAGTGCGATGTCATGCTTGTTGGAAACGTTTAATCTGAACAGAGGGAAATCTTTGATGTTCGAATAACCCAATGTACCACCATGGGAGTGTTGGCAATAAGGCTAAAATTACTGTCAGATAATTGCTCAAACCGCATCTATAATGTTTTAAACTCTTCCAGAAGTCTAAAATCACTGTAAGATCTATGCACAGACCGCGTCAATAATGATTACAACGCTTCCAGAAGGCTAAAATTAATGTTAGACCCTTGCTCGGACAGCGTCAATAACATTTACAATGCTTCCAGAAGGCTAAAATCACTTTCATATCTTCGCTCAGACAGCATCAATAACGTTTACAATGCCTCCAGAAGGCTAAATTCACTATCAGATCTTTGCTCAGACAGTGTCAATAACATTTACAACGCCTCCAGAAGGCTAAAATCACTATCAGATCTTTGCTTAGACAGTGTCAATAGCATTTACAACGGTTCCAAAAGTCTAAAAGCACTATCAGATCTTTGCTCAGACAGTGTCAATAACGTCTAAAACAATCACTGTCAGATCCTTGCTCAGAGGGTGTCAATAACATTTACAAAGCTTCAAGAAGGCTAAAATCACTGTCATATCTTTTCTTACACAGAATCAATAACGTTTACAACGCTTCCGGAAGGCTAAAATCATTATTAAATTTTTGCTCATACAGTGTCAATAACGTTTACGCTTCCAAAAGGCTACAATCACTCTCATAACATTACACGGACAGCGTCAGTAACATTTACAATGCTTCCAGAAGGCTAAAATCACTGTTATATCTTTGTTTAGACAGCATAAAGAACGTTTACAATGCTTCCAGAAGGTTAAAATCACTATCAGATCTTTACCCAGACAGTGTTAATAACATTTAGAACGCTTCCAAAAGGCTAAAATTACTATCATATCTTTGCTTAGACAGTATCAATAATGTTCACCATGCTTTTAGAAGGCTAAAATCACTATCAGATCTTTACTCAAACTGTGACAATAACGTTTACAACGCTACCAGAAGGCTAAAATCACAGTCATATCTCTGCTTAGACAGCATCAATAACGTTTACAATGCTTCTAGAAGGCTAAAATCACTATCAGATCTTTGCTCAAACAGTGTCAATAACATTCACAACACTTTCAGAAGGCTACAATCGCTGCCAGATCTTTGCTCAGACAGTATCAATAACTTTTAAAATGCTTCTAGAAGGCGAAAAGCACTGTCATAACTTTGCTTAGACAGCATCAAAAACGTTTACAACGCTTTCAGAAGGCTAAACTCCCTATCAGATCTTTCCTTCAGAAAGTGTCAATAACGAGTACCACGCTCCCAGAAGGCTAAAATCACTATCATATCTTTGCTTAGACAGCATCAATAACGTCAACAACCCTTTTCAGAAGGCTAAAATCACAATCAGATCCTTGCTCTGACAGTGTCAATAACGTTTATAACGCTTTCAGAAGGCTAAAATCACGGTCAGATCTATGCAGAGACTGCCTCAATAACATTTACAACGCTTCCAGAAGGCTAAAATGACTGTCATATATTTATTTAGACAGCATCAATAACGTTAACAACGCATCCAGTAGGCTAAAATCACTAGCATATCTTTGCTCAGACAGTGCCAATAACGTTTATAACGATTCCAGAAGTCAAAATTCAATGTCATATCTTTGCTTAGACAGCATCAGTAACTTTTTCCAAGCTTCCAGAATTTTAAAATCACTATCATATTTTTGCTCAGACAGTGTCAATAACGTTTACAACGCTACCAAAAGGGAATCACTGTCAGATTTTTGCTCAGAGAGTGGCAATAACATTTACTACGATTCCAGAAGGCTAAAATCACTATCATATCTTTGCTTGGACACCATCAATAACGTTTAAAACGATTCTAGAAGGCTAAAATCACTATCAGATCTTTGACCAAACAGTGTCAATAACGTTTACAACACTTCGAGATGGCTAAAATCAATAATATATATCTGCTTACACAGCATCAATAACGTTTACAACGCCTCCAGAAGATTAAGATCACTATCGGATCTTTGCTCTAACAGTGACAATAACATTTACAACGCTTCCAGAAGGCTAAAATTACTGTCATATCTTTGCTTAGACAGCATCAATAACTTTTACAACGCTTCCAGAAGGCAAAAATCACTATCAGATCTTTGCCCAGACATTGTCAATAACTTTTACATCGCATCCAGAAGGCTGAAATCACTGGCAGATCTCTGCTCAGACAATATCAATAACATTTACAACATTTTCAGAAGAATAAAATCCCTATCATATCTTTGCTCGGACAGTGCCAATAACGTTTATAACGCTTTCAAAAGGCTAAAATCACTGTCATAGCTTTGCTTAGACAGCATCAATAACATTTACAACATTTTCAGAAGGATGAAATCCCTATCTTATCTTTGCTCAGAGAGTGCCAATAACGTTTATAACCCTTTCAGAAGGGTAAAATTCCTATCGGATCTTAGCTCAGACAATGTCAATTAGGCCTACAACGCTTCCAGAAGGCTAAAATCCCTATCATATCTTTGCTCAGACAGTACCAATAACGTTTATAACATTTCCAGAAGGCTATAATTACCGTCAGATCTTTGCTTAGACAACATCAATAACGTTATCCAAGCTTCCAGAATGTTAAAATCACTATCATATTTTTGCTCAGACATTGTCAATAACGTTTACAACGCTACCAAAAGGGAATCACTGTCAGATCTTTTCTCAGAGAGTGGCAATAACATTTACTACGCTTCCAGAAGGCTAAAATCACTATCATATCTTTGCTTGGACACCTTCAATAACGTTTGAAACGATTCTAGAAGGCTAAAATCACTATCAGATCTTTGACCAAACAGTGTCAATAACGTTTACAACGCTTCCAGAATGCTAAAATCACAATCACATAATTGGTAAGACAGTGTCAATAACGTTTACAACGCTTCAATATGGCTGAAATCACTGTTATATATCTGCTTAGACAGCATCAATAACGTTTACAACCATTCCAGAAGTCTAAAATCAATGTCATATCTTTGCTTACACAGCATCAATAACGCTTACAACGCCTCCAGAAGGTTAAAATCACTATCGGATCTTTGCTCAGACAGTATTAATAATGTTTACAACGTTTCCAGAAGGCTAAAATCACTGTCATATCTTTGCTTAGATAGCATCAATATCGTTTACAACGCTTCCAGAAGGCTAAAATCACTATCAGATCTTTACTCAGACAGTGTTAATCACATTTAGAACGCTTCCAGAAGGCTAAAATTACTGTCATATCTTTGCTTAGACAGCATCAATGACGTTTACCATGCTTTTAGAAGGCTAAAATCACTATAAGATCTTTGCTCAAACTGTTACAATAACATTTACACCGCTTCCAGAAGGCTAAAATCACAGTCATATCTCTGCTTAGACAGCATCAATAACGTTTTCCAAGCTTCCAGAATGTTAAAATCACTATCATATTTTTGCTCAGACAGTGTAAATAACGTTTACAACGCTACCAAAAGGGAATCACTGTCAGATCTTTGCTCAGAGAGTGGCAGCAACATTTACTACGCTTCCAGAAGGCTAAAATCACTGTCATATCTTTGCTTACACACCATCAATAACGTTTAAAACAATTCTAGAAGGCTAAAATCACTATCAGATCTTTGATCAAACGGTGTCAATAACGTTCACAACGCTTCCAGAAGGCTAAAATCACAATCAGATAGTTGGTAAGACAGTGTCAATAACGTTTACAACGCTTCAAGAAGGCTGAAATCACTGTTATATATCTGCTTAGACAGCATTAATAACGTTTACAACCATTCCAGAAGTCTAAAATCAATGTCATATCTTTGCTTACACAGCATCAATAACGCTTACAACGCCTCCAGAAGGTTAAAATCACTATCAGATCTTTGCTCAGACAGTATTAATAATGTTTACAACGTTTCCAGAAGGCTAAAATCACTGTCATATCTTTGCTTAGATAGCATCAATATCGTTTACAACGCTTCCAAAAGGTTAAAATCACTATCAGATCTTTACTCAGACAGTGTTAATAACATTTAGAACGCTTCCAAAAAGCTAAATTTACTGTCATATCTTTGCTTAGACAGCATCAATAACGTTTACCATGCTTTTAGAAGGCTAAAATCACTATCTGATCTTTGCTCAAACTGTGACAATAACGTTTACAACGCTTCCAGAACGCTAAAATCACAGTCATATCTCTGCTTAGACAGCATCAATAACGTTTACAACACTTTCAGAAGGCTAAAATCACTATCATATCTTTGCACTGACAGTGCCAATATGGTTTACAATGCTTCCAAAAGGCTACAATCACTGTCATTTTTTCGCTAAGACAGCATCAATAACATTTACAACATTTCCAGAAGGCTAAAATCACTGTCAGATCTTTGCTCAGACAGTGTAAATAGCGTTTACAACGCTTCCAGAAGGCTAAAACCATAGTCAGATCTATGCAGAGACAGCATCAATAACATTTACAACGCTTCCAAAAGGTCTTAAATCACTGTCAGACCCTTTCTCAGAGAGTGTCAATAAGATTTAAAACTATTCCATATATTTGCTTTGACAGCATCATTAACGTTTACAACGCATCCAGATGGCTAAAATCACTATCGGATCTTTGCTCACACATTGTTAATATCATTTACAACACTTCCAGGAGGCTTAAATTAATGTCATATCTTTGCTTAGACAGCATCAATACCATTTACAACGCTTCCAGAAGGCTAAAATCAATATCAGATCTTTGCTCACACAGTGTCAATAATGTTTATATCACTTCCATAAGGCTACAATCACTCTCAGATCTTTGCTCAGACAGTATCAATAACATTTACAATGCTTTCAGAAGGCTAAACTCCCTATCAGATCTTTCCTTCAGAAAGTGTCAATAACATCTACCACGCTCCCAGAAGGCTAAAATCACTATCATATCTTTGCTTGGACAGCATCAATAACGTTAACAACACTTCCAGAAGGCTAAAATCACAATCAGATCTTTGCTCAGACAGTGTCAATAACGTTTACAACGCTTCCAGAATGCTACAATCACTGTAAGATCTATGCACAGACCGCCTCAATAATGTTTTAAACGCTTTCGGAAGGCTAAAATTACTCTCAGTCCCTTGCTCAGACAGTGTCAACGCTTACAACGCTTCCAGAAGGCTAAAATAACACATATATTTACTTAGACAGCATCAATAACGTTTATATAGCCTCCAGAAGGCTAAAATCACAATCAGGTCTTTACTCAGACAGTAACAATAATGTTTAGAACGCTTCCAGTAGGCTAAAATCACTATCAGATCTTTGCTCAGACAGAGTCAATAACATTTACAACGCTTCCAGAAGGCTAAAATTACTGTCATATCTTTGCTTAGACAGCATCAATAACTTTTACAACGCTTCCAGAAGGCTAAAATCACTATCAGATCTTTGCCCAGACATTGTCAAAAACTTTTACATCGCTTCCAGAAGGCTAAAATCACTGTCATATCTTTGCTTAGACAGCATCAATAACATTTACAACATTTTCAGAAGGCTAAAATCCCTATCATATCTTTGCTCAGACAGTGCCAATAACGTTTATAACGTTTTTAGAAGGCTAAAATTACTGTCAGATCTTTGCTTAGAGAGTATCAATAACGTTTACAACGATTCCAGAAGTCTAAAATCAATGCCATATCTTTGTTTAGACAGCATCAATAACGTTTACCAAGCTTCCAGAATATTAAAATTACTATCATATTTTTGCTCAGACAGAACCAATAACGTTTACAACGCTACCTAAAATGAATCACTGTCAGATCTTTGCTGAGAGAGTGGCAATAACATTTACTACGCTTCCAGAAGGCTAAAATCCCTGTCATATCTTTGATTAGACACCATCAATAACGTTTAAAACGATTCTAGAAGGCTAAAATAACTATCAGATCTTTGGTCAAACAGTGTCAATAACGTTTACAACGCTTCCAGAAGGCTAAAATCACAATCAGATCGTTGGTAAGACAGTGTCAATAACTTTTAAAACGCTTTTCAAAAGGCTAAAATCACTGTTATATATCTGCTTAGACAGCATCAATAACGTTTACAACCATTCCAGAAATCTAAAATCAATGTCATATCTTTGCTTAGACAGCATTAATAACGTTTACAACGCATCCAGAAGGATTAATTCACTATCGGATCTTTGCTCAGACAGTATTAATAACATTTACAACGCTTCCAGAAGGCTAAATTCACTGTCATATCTCTGTTTAGACAGCATCAATAACGTTTACAACACTTTGAGAAGTCTAAAATTACTATCAGATCCTTGCTTAAGCAGTGTCAATAACGTTTCCAAAGCTTTCAGAAGGCTACAATCATTGTCAGATCTTTGCTCAAATAGTATCAATAACATTTACAATGCTTTCAGAAGGCTAAAATCACTGCCATATCTTTGCTTAAACAGCATCAATAACGTTTACAACGCTTCCAGATGGCTGAAATCCCTTTCATATCTCTGCTTAGACAGCATCAATAACGTTTACAATGCTTTTAAAAGGCTAAAATCACTATCAGATCTTTTCTCAACCAGTGCAAATAACGTTTACAATGCTTCCAGAAGGCTAAAATCTTATCAGATCTTTGCTCAGACAGTGTCAATAACGTCTACAACGCTTCCATAAGGCTGAAATCTCTATCATATCTTTGCTCAGACGGTTCCAATAACGTTTACAACGCTTCCAAAAGGCTAAAATCACTGTCATGTATTTGCTCAGACAGCATCAAATACAATTACAACGCTTCCAAAAGGCTTAAATGACTATCAGATCTTTTGCTCAGACAGTGTCAATATCCTTTTCAACGCTTTCAGAAGGCTAAAATCACTCTCAGAGCTTTGCACAAACAGCATTAACGTTTACAACACTTTCAGACGGCTAAAATCACTGTCATATATTTGCTTTCACAGCATCAATAACGTTTACAACGCTTCCAGGGGGCTTAAATCAATATCACATCTTTGCTCATACAGTGTCAATAACGTTAATATCGCGTTCAGAAGGCTAAAATCACTGTCAGAACTTTGCTCAGACAGTGTCAATAACATTGTCAACGCTTCCAGAGGACTAATATCACTGTCAGATTTTTGCTTAGACAGCATCAATAACATTTGCAACTCTTCCAGGATGCTAAAATCACTATCCGATCTTTGCTCAGACAGCATCAATAAGGTTTACAATGCTTCTAAAAGGCTACAATACCTGTCAGATCTTTGCTTACACAGTGTCAATAACATTTACAACGCTTTCAAAAGGCTAAAATTACTGTCATATCCTTGCTTAGACAGCATCAATAAAGTTTACAACGCTTCTAAAAGGCTACAATACCTGTCAGATCTTTGCTTATACAGTGTCAATAACATTTACAACGCTTCCAGAAGGCAAAAATCACTGTCATACGTTTGCTTTGACAGCATCAATAACGTTTACAACGATTCCAGAAGGTTAGAATCACTATCAAATCTTTGCTCATACAGTGTCAATAACTTTTACAATACTTCCAGAAGGATACAATCAATGTCAGATCTTTGCTCGGACAGCGTCAATAACATTTACAACCGTCTAGAAGAATAAAATCACGGTCATATCTTTGCTTACACAACATCAATAAGGTTTAAAATGCTTCAAGAAGTCTAAAATCGCTATCAGATCTTTGTTCAAACAGAATCAATAACGTTTAAAATGCTTCCAGAAGACCACAATGACTGTCAGATCTTTGCTCAGACAGTATCAATAAAATTTACAACACTTCCAGAAGGCTAGAATCACTGTCACAGCTTTGCTTAGACAGCATCAATAACGTTTACATCGCTTCCAGAAGGCTAAAATCCCTATCTGATCTTTGCTCATACAGTGCCAATAACATTTACAACGTTTCCTGAATGCTGAAACCACTGTAGTATCTTTGCTTAGACAGCATCAATAACGTTTTCAACGCTTCCAGAAGGGTAAAATCACTATCAGATCTTTGCTTAGACTTTGTCAATAACATTTACAACGCTTCCGGAAGGGTAAAATCACTATCAGATCTTTGTTCAGACAGTGTCAATAACATTTACAACGCTTCCAAAAGGCTAGAATCAGTGTCATATTCTTGCTTAGACAGCATCAATAACGTTAACAAAGCATTCAGAAGGCTAAAATCACTGTTATATCTTTGCTTAGACAGCATCAATAACATTTACAATGCTTCCAGAAAGCTACAATCTCTGTAAGATCTTTGCTCTAACAGTGTCATTAACATTTACAATGCTTCCAGAAGGCTAAAATTACTGTCATATATTTGCTTAGACAGCATCAGTAATGTTTGCAATGCTTCCAAAAGGTGAAAATCACTGTCAGATCTCTGCTCGCACAGCGTCAATAAAATTTACAATGCTTCCAGAAGGCTAAAATCACTGTCATATCTTTGCTTAGACAGCTTCAATAACGTTTACAACGATTTCAGAAGACTAATATCACTATTAAATCTTTGCTCAGACAGTTTCCATAACGTTTACACCGCTTCCAGAAGGCTAAAATCACTGTCAGATCTTTACTCGGACAGCGTCAATACCATTCACAACGCTTCCAAAAGGCTAAGATTATTGTCATATCTTTGACTAGTCGGCATCAATAACGTTTACAAGGCTTCCACAATGCTAAAATCACTATCAGATCTTTGCTCAAAAAGTGTCAATAACGTTTACAACGCTTCCAGAAGGCTTAAATCACTGTCAGATCTTTGCTCAGACAGTATCAAAAACATTTACAATGCTTTCAAAAGGCTAAAATCAGTGTCATATCTTTGCTTAGACAGCATCAATAAAGTTTAAAAATGCTTTCAGAGGGCCAAAATCCCTATCAGATCTTTGATCAAACAATGTCAATAACGCCTCAAACGCTTCCAGAAGGCTAAAATCACTGTTATATCTTTGCACACACTGCATCAATAACGTTTACACCGATATCATAATTCTAATATCAATGTCTTATCTTTGCTCAGACAGCATCAATAACATATAAAACGCTTCCAGAATGTTGGAATCACCATCAGATCTTTGCTCAGACAGTGTCCATAACGTTTACAACGCTACCAGAAGGCTACAATCACTGTCATATCATTACTCTGAGTGTCAATAACATTTACAACTCTTCCAAAAGGCTAAAATCAGTCATAACTTTGCTTAGACGGCATCAATAATGTTCACACCACTTCTAGAAGGCTAAAATCACTAACATATATTAGCTAAAACAGTGTCAATAATGTTTATAACTCTTCCAGAAGGCTAAAATCACTGTCATATATAGCTTACAGTGCATCAATAACGTTTACAATGCTTCCAGAAGGCTAAAATCACTGTCTTATCCCTGCTTAGACAGCATCAATAACGTTTACAACACTTCCAGAAAGTTAAAATCACTATCAGATATTTGCTCAGACAGTGTTAATAAAATTTACAACTCTTCCAGAAGGCTAAAATCACTACCATATCTTTGCTCAAACAGTGTCAATATCATTTACAACACTTCCAGACGGCTAAAATTACTGTCAGATCTTTGTTTAGACAGCATCAATAACGTTTACAACGATTCCAGAAGTCTGAAATCAGTGTCCTCTCTCTGCTTAGACAGCATCAATAACGTTTAAAACGCTTCCAGAAGGCTAAAATCACTATCAGATCTTTGCTCAGACAGTGTCAATATCATTTACAACACTTCCAGAAGGCTAAAATTACTGTCATATCTTTTCTTAGAGAGCATCAATACCTTTTACAATGTTCCCAGAAGGCTAAAATAACTTTCAGATCTTTGCTCAGACAGTATCAATAACATTTACAACGCTTCCAGTAGGCGAAAAGCACTGTCAAAACTTTGCTTAGACAGCATCAAAAACGTTTACAACGCTTTCAGAAGGCTGAACTCCTTATCCGATATTTCCTTCAGAGAGTGTCAATAATGTCAACCAAGCTCCCTGAAGGCTAAAATTACTATCATATATTTGCTCAGACAGTACCAATAACGTTTACAACACTTCCAGAAGGCTGAAATCACTGTCAGATCTTTGTTTAGACAGTATTAATAACGTTTACAATGCTCCCAGAATGCTAAAATCCCTATCATATCTTTGCTCAGACAGTGCCAATAACGTTTATAACGCTTCCAGATGGCTAAAATCACTGTCATATCTTTGCTTAGACTGCATCAATAACGTTTACAAAGCCTTCAGAAGGCTAAAATCACTATCAGATCTTTACTCAGACAGTATCATTAATGTTTACAAGGCTTCCAGAAGTTTAAAATTAATATCAGATCTTTGCTCAGACAGCATCAATAACGTTTACAACGCTTCCAGAAGGCTAAAATCACTAACAGATCTTTGCTCAGACAGTGTCAATAACGTTTACAACGCTTCCAAAAGGCCAAAATCACTGTTATATCTCTGCTTAGACAGCATCAATAACGTTTACAATGCATCCACAAGGTTAAAATCACAATCGGATAATTGCTCAGACAGTGTCAATAACGTTTACAACGCTATCAGAAGGTTACAATCACTGTCAATCTTTGCTCAGACAGTGTCAATAACGTTTACAACGCTTCCAGAAGTCTAAAATCAATGTCATATCTTTGCTTAGACAGCATCAATAACATTTACAACGATTCCAGAAGTCTAAAATCAATGTCATATCTTTGCTTAGACAGCATCAATAACGTTTACAATGCGTCCAGAAGGTTACAATCACAATCGGATATTTGCTCAGACAGTGTCAATAACGTTTACAACGCTATCAGAAGGTTACAATCACTGTCAATCTTTGCTCAGACAGTGTCAATAACGTTTACAACGCTTCCAGAAGGCTAAAATCCCTATCAGAACTTTGCTCAGACAATGTCAATAACGTTTACAACGCTTCCAGAAGGCTAAAATCACTGTCATAACTTTGATTAGACAGCATCAATAACATTTACAATGCTTCCAGAAGGCTAAAATCACTGTCATATCTTTGCTCAGACAGTATCAATAACATTTACAATGCTTCCAGAAGGCTAATATCACTGTCATGTCTTTGCTTACACAGCACCAATAACGTTTACAACGATTCCAGAAGGCTAAAATCACTATCAGATCTCTCCCTCAGACAGTGCCAATAATGTATACAACGCTTCTAAAAGGCTAAAATCACATTAAGATCTTTGTTCAGACAGTATCAATAACATTTATAACGCTTCCAGAAGGCTAAAATCACTGTCTTATCTTTGATTAGACATCATCAATAACTTTTGCAACGCTTCCATAAGTTTAAAATCACTACCAGATCTTTGCTCAGACAGTGTCAATAACACTTAAAACGTTTCCAGAAGGCTAAAATCACAGTCAGAGCTTTGCTCAGACAGCACCTATACTGTTTACTACGCTTCTAGAAGGCTAAAATCGCTGTCATATCTTTGCTCAGACAGTGTCCATAACGTTTATGCTCCCAAAAGGTTGAAATCACTGCCAGATCTTTGCTTAGACAACATCTTCAAATCCTTCAGCAAAAAGTAATTGGAGGGCAAGTTTGGTGCCATCAGCCACTGTAATTACACCTCCAATAGCGTATATCAAAGTTGTTGCGGTTTAAAAGTTCTAAGGTCGAGCTCAGTTTTTGATTGGCCGATACAGATACCAGATACCCATGGAAGAGGCTGATAACAATGATAATACTGGTGTCGTGACGGTAGTCAATACCGATACCAATACTTGCAAAAAAAAAAAAAAATAAAATAAAAAAAAAATAAATAGATGAAAAAAATAGGTATTGTGACTTATAAGAGAATATATGACATGCATGTAACATTTGCTTTTCCTTCAACAATGATGAGGGAATGAATACACATTCAAAGATAAGGGCCTTATGACAAATTTACTTTTTTGTATGGAATTTTGTATATTTCCTGAAAACATCATTATACCAAATGTGATAGCAATGGAAGTTATGAAAAAGCAAATATAAAATAAAGGTTAAAGGTTTTTTTATATGAGTGAAACTAAAAAAAAAAAATCAGATGATGTCCTGAGAAAGCTTTTTCACATAAACATATACGTAAAAGTATTTTTTTTTCTTTTACAATGCTACAAACAAAACTTAGTTTTTCATTAAGCATTGCAATTCTAAGCGATGATATCCACCTATTAGTTTTATAGTTCATATTTGGCCTCCATTGGTGAAAGTAGATTCACTTTGATTCATAAAACCGTCAAAATGTCACTGAAATCAAGTTGTAAGTAAGCATCATTGTGTCTAACTATGCAATCATCTGACATAACCTGTTATTGTAAGAGGAAACATATATTTAGAATAAACGTGAGATGCTATATATCTGTCTATGATATTATAACTGTTAGGATATTACAGGTGCAATTTTTATCCTCTTAAAGGAAAGTTTTATTACAATATTTTTTTCATATATATATATATATATATATATATATATATATATATATATATATATATATATATATATATATATATATATATATATATTCAACCAGGAGGATGAAAAATCCATATCTATCGTGTGCAGAAGAGTATTTTTTTCTTGAACGAGCATATTAGGATGCAAATCTGCAAAGCATTTTGGAAATATTGTTCCATCTGGTGGTAGTCTCATGAGAGAGAATGAAATAGTCCACAATCTTCCTCGACAAATGTATTTTTCGTGATAAGATCGGTTTTCCCTTATCTGAATTCTTCTCTGACCTACTAGCTTGAGGGGATCGTAGGGTATTGTTACTAGGAAAAGACTGGAAGTCTTCTTTCTTTATCGATCAAATTAGGTATCAAAGCTGTCAATATTATACAAAATCAAATATCACAGATAACTAGGATTATAATATATGAGTTGATAAAACTTAAGATTTATGTGATAAAATACATGTAAAGTAGAGGCCTTTATCTCTCTACTATACCTAGTACGTATGAA
The DNA here is from genome assembly GCF_036898095.1 of Palaemon carinicauda. Taxonomy (NCBI): domain Eukaryota; kingdom Metazoa; phylum Arthropoda; class Malacostraca; order Decapoda; family Palaemonidae; genus Palaemon; species Palaemon carinicauda. The sequence goes on along the minus strand of NC_090748.1, from coordinate 23,533,197 downwards.
TTATAATCGGGAAGAGGTTAAATGAATCTGGTAAATCAAGAATGCAACCGGACTGTATGATGTATCTTAAAATTAAAGATAACAACCCCTTTATGTGCAAGTAAAAAACAATGTATTTGGTTCTTTAAATTGATATATCTGTTATAGCTGCGGAAATCTATTTGCTTTGATACATCTTACATTCATACAAAAGAGACGTGCAAATTTTAAATATAAAATTATTAAACTATACACGTGCTCTTTCATACCTGATTTCATTTTGATATTATTACCCTATTAGGTAATAATACAGTAAAAGAAATATAACAAATAACCGGCCAAGAGACGAAAAGTCATGTCTTGATAATTTTTTCCTACTATAACTCAATGTCTAAAGAATTTAGATACAGCATATGCATGAAATATGTTAAGGTTTTATCGAGTCGCCAACATCTCAAGTTGGCAGTCCTTGGGTAGTCAGTGGAATAAAAAGACAATGAATTCACAGTAGAAAGAAACTACGTTCACAAAACGGGAAAATATATATCAAATTAATATGTGAAAACGATTACAAAGGTTTTATTAATTTTTTTTTTTCTTATAATAAAGTAACTACTTCATGAATTCCTTTGCCTACATCTCTTGCCTACTATTGTAAAGTAAGTATTTGGTTTCTTCTAATGAGGCATCTTTCCCATTGCATTTACTTATCTAATCATAATATGTTAAGACCAATATTTTCAACTTAATCTGTTTCCACAATTCACAAATCCTATATCACTTATAATATAGATAAAAAAAATTACCTTGTTTCCATTTATTTTTGGAATAATCAATGTGAATATTATTTGAAAAAGGCACAACCACAAAATTTTTATTATTATTATTATTATTATTATTATTATTATTATTATTATTATTATTATTATTATTATCAACTATAATGTGAATGATATTTAAAAAAAAAAAACAGAATAAGATCAGTAACAACATCAACTTATATCTAAATTTATAACCTATAAAACAAATTTACTATTCACCTGTTCAACAACAAATTATTTGCAATAAGTTTGAACTTCTGCCGCTCCACTGATTCAACAATGAAATTTGTTAGATCATTCCACAACCTGGTCACAGCTGGAATACTAGTTTTAGAATATTCTTTAGTATTAGTCGGAGGATGGAGAAGACTATACAGAATTACCTGCATTCTTTTTATTACATACTGGTATAGTCTAAGGAGATTTGAATGCAAAAAAAAATGGTAGCATTATGTAGCAACTAACTAACTGAAGGATGGCGAATGATACTAATATCCAGATTAGGTATATAAAATTTAATAGACAACAAGTTTTTGTCCAACAAATTGAGGTGAGAGTCAGCAGCTGATTACCAGATCAAGGAACAATATTCAAAACATGAGAGAATTAAATAATAAAAGCACGCTTTCCTAATTGGTCATTTTTGTGCAATTGAAAAAAAAGGTGAATGTGTTTCTCAAAAATAAATGTGCAATCATTAGTCATACCTAAAATTTCAAATAAGACATTGTCTATGAAAATATCTGGATATGGAGGGATCAGTGCCTTTTACTTATTGACAATCATACTTTAAGTTTTGTTTGTATCCAAATTCATCCCCGATAACTTACACTAAACATAAATTTAGCTGGCTCTGTATTAGGAAACTTACCAGCAACAAGTATACATTAATACAAAGAAAAGAGCATTTTCTGAATATGTCACAGGCGTATTTCCAAGGTTGAACCACATATTATACGTGTATAGTACGAAAGGTAATAGGAAGTTAAAACTACCCCGCGGATCACGAACTAATACATTCCTACTGTCATTATGGTGACGATCAATAATCTCTTTTTTAATCTATAACTTAAAAATTAATAGGATTGCAAATAGGAGCAACAGGATCAACACTGCTAAAGGAAGTCCTAATCAAGAATAGTATTTTTTTTATTCACCTCTGTTTTTTAACACTAGTACCTAACAACATTATTTTCAAAGATAAGTAAAGATTCAATTCGTAAGAATCGATTTACAAGATATATTGTGAAAATAATAAAGTTCTCTGATGGTCAGATTAATGGGAACTGTCAAACGAGGATTCAATATTCTCCAAGGTAAATCAGCGCAATAAATCTTTGCTAAATGCAGACGTTGAGGATTATCATCCCATCGGTCACAGCAATAAAAGAACAATATTCTCACCCTGGTATAAACACTACAGTTAATTTATCATTATACTTAATGTATTTAGTTCTTATTGGTCTTCTCAATTTGCAATAAGGAAATGAATTATCATCATGAGCCTTTTTTTACTGTAAAGGCTCACCTCGCTCTACATTGTAAAGTAAAATGATACTGAATGAGGTATAGAAATTTAATCAAATCTGAGAAATATATTTTATTCTGAAATGGTATTAAAATACTTCATATTAGTTAAAATTAATATCAAAAGGATATAGGAAATGTTCAGGATAAAATATATCTAAAAATCAAAGTATGAGTGGCAAATGTAGTTCAACGAAAAAAGTCGAAATTAATTTGATTGACATGTAGGATATTATATGAAACTACCTAAGCTTATTAAAGTGAATAGAATTAATGTATGATGAGAGGTAATTTTAAAATGTTTTCCCTGATGACTTTCAATCGCCTTTCTTTCTTAAAATAGGATATTATTCATCATGCAAACAAACCAGAATTTACTTAATTATTCAATTTTATTCAATGTTTTCTTGTTATTTTACTTATATTTTTACTAATGTTAGAGGCAGCTTCATTATAATTCACACTTAATTCAGTAAATCAAAAAAATCTAAACCATCCTGAAAATAATATGATGGAATATTTTACAGCTTTCAGAATGAGTATAATACATTAGAAGAAGATGGAAAGAAATGAGTAAACTTTGGTTAATGATAAATTAAAAAGGTAATACATTACGAATATGCAAGAAATTTTCAGCCTATCTGAAAAATAATAAGTTTTGAAAAAAAAAATTCCTGAATATTGAATATAGTGCGATATATATTATTGAATGTTTAGTTAGAATCAATTTTTATATTTTCAATATCAAGTAGTTACATTAAGGGGAGCATTTGACGAACATATAAGATAATCTAATTTCCTTCGATATTTCACTTATGGATACGTATACCTTTTGTCTCTATTCTCAGGAAATCTTATTGAAAATTTCGTAATAGTTTTGGCAATATAACACAAAAACATAACTCTACTATCATTGAGAATATTGCAATATTTCATATAATCTAAGGGTAACTTCTGTTTATCGGTAATAAATTGTAATCTAACTATCAAATAGGAATATCTAATCGCAATACATGGCAACACTATGATTTCGTAATAGCGTAGAGGTGCTTGAGTGAAGAAATTAAACCAACTGACTGCCAGTAGCAGATCAGAACTTTCATCTTCCACATTAAACCATTCAAGCTCTCCCGTCTGTATCCTCTTTTCATATTGCAAATTACTTCTTTTGGCTTTAAACACACCTTTGTT
>NC_090748.1:23494679-23519679 GCF_036898095.1 Palaemon carinicauda | reverse complement strand
CAGTATCCATAAAATGTACCTTGTATAGGAGAATTTATTCAGTTACGAAACAAATTTGTTAGAGAAGTTATGGAATATTTCTTCAAATAAGTGGTTCGAGGAGGTTTATCTCAATGCTTTTCCACAGACTGAAAACGTAACCAATATCTCTCTTGTTATTTTATGGTTCTCGTTGTCCTAAAACTTTAAGCAATTAGATTTAATAAAAAAAAAAAAATATTTCTACTATTTAGTCAAATTTATTTTGTCTACTGGCGTATTGTAGACTGAAAGAACTTCGTAATAAAGGAGCTATCCTAAATGGAGTATATTTCTATATTAACGAATATTTGTTGGTCATTGAAGCGCAGTGTGGAAGTAATATGATATATTACGGGTACTAAACGTTTCCTCTTGGAAATGGTTTCCCAAAGAGACATTTAGTTTCTTATTCTTTAAATCCTTAAATTTTAGAAAATGGATGAATGAATTTATTTGCACGAAACAAAATAGTTATGATGAATTGGAAATAAGTATTCTATATCAGATTATTTATTTTTTCTTTGCGCATTTCTATATGGGAAGTATTTTTGTACATTATCAATTGCATTATTGCGATGTAATGACTGGGGAAATTCAAGTTGAAACTTCGAGGAAAGTCACGGGGAGGAGATTGCCAATGGCTTGCATTCGTCCAGTGCTTTGTGGAGAGTTTGCATGTTTAGTTTGTTTAAAGGTTTTATGGCAGAGACAGGGGACAATAACAATGCCCTAGCACTGGGGTGGCCAGCCTATGGCGCATGCACCTATAGTAGCGAATTGCACGATTACAAGTGGCGTACAATACCCCATAGATAATCAAAGAAAAAAGCATGCCTGCTCATCAAAAATAACACTAATAATAATAGTGATTTTTTGAAAAAAAAAATACAAAAATAATTTAAGGGACCTTCCGCTATGTCCTGCATTTTTCTTTCTTCTAATGACTTAAAATACACAATTTCTATGTATGTCATAGAATTTAGACACTCATAATACCTTCATCATACACCAACTTTACAGAATTCATTGAAAATATCATAATACCACTGGAAGCCTATGATAGTCGTTTTATTGATTTTGATGAAGAAGATTCCATACTTGCATTTATGATTCCATTTTCATTTACTGAACTTAACATTCTTAAGATGCCTAGTAATACACCGATGGAACATTGATCTAAATGCAAATTCACTGCTGAGGAGTAAATTTAATGAACTTTCCTCATACCAAGTGCATCTGAAATGCTTAATTTTTGGCGATTATTAACAGGTGAACAATTTCCAGAATTTAGAAAATTTACCCAAACCTATGCATGTCACTTAGGAACAACATACAGATGCGAGCAAATGTTTTCATCCATGGAAATGATCTAGAACTGAGGTTGTGACTATCCGATTCAAATCTGAAGAGCTGTCTGTTGCTCTCACTTACTAATTCATCTTTTAATATTAAAGATTTAGTGAAGGTAAAGTTAAATCAAAAGTCTCATTGAACATAGTTATGTTTATTTTTCCTGTATATGAAATTACTTTTCTTTAAAATTGCTAACTATGTTCATATATTTTTGTTAGTACTTTCAGGAATAACTAATGAATATTATCATTGCAAATTCAGTGTTTATATAGTAAGTACAGTTTACTTTGTCTCCATGTTAAATCATTTCTTTTACAGCTGCTACATCTGTCCACAAACATATATATACATTTATATATATATATATATATATATATATATATATATATATATATATATATATATATATATATATATATATATATATATATATATATACATTTATATATATATATATATATATATATATATATATATATATATATATATATATATATATATATATATATATATATATATATATATATATATATATATATGTATATATATATATACATATATATATATATATATATATATATATATATATATATATATATATATATATTCCCAGAGAATTTTACCTTTAGGTATCCAGTATTCTAACTACTGGCGCGAATATCCTTAAAATTTCTCCAAAGGATATCGCATAATATCAGCGGACGCATTCTTGACACGCCTCCATAGCAATCTGCACCCCAAACAGAGTTTTAGCTTCGAGGAGGATGTGGCAAAAGGGAGCCGTCCAAAGGCTCTCCCCGCTCTCGTAATACTATTGAGAATACAACATCACCATTCCCTCGACGGTGGACATTCCTTGTAGCATTGAGCGTAGTGTTACAGATACAGTACCACGGGAGGGATACTGTGAAGATCTTTTCTTTTAGAAGAGATGAGTGGGTCCATCAGGATGACATGGTCATCTCACCCTAAAATAGATTTTTCGCTTCGCACAAAATCAGATTTTTGGGCTCAAGCCATGTCGTCGTGATGGAAGCATACCAGAGCATTAGTGTATCTGTGGATTTTCAATCAGTGCCTTAACCTTATAGCAACCTTTTCTATGGTCATGGGAACCACATGAGACAAGAGACGTTACCGTTATTCGTCACCATCACTAATCATAACCAATGTTAGTGCTTCCTGCCTCCTACAGGGAAGAGTCATTCTAGACAGTAGAAAATGGATCTTGAGGTTAACATACATAGTATGACCAAACATAAATACACACTGAATATAAAAATAGTCTCATGGTTATATATTTGCTAAAATAACATCAGTGTCTCTTATATCTATTATTTGACGCATACAAATATATGAGAGATACTTACTTTGATAAGTTGAAGAACTCTGGCATGTATATATACAATTGTCTGGCGAAGGTGGACGCACTACATTCTAATAGACATTTATTACTAATAAATGACTAAAAGATTTTTAGTAAAACGAATGTAGTATTACAATGGGATTATACCTGTAACAAGTACAAAGACTATATTTCCTTCTTGAAGGAAGAAAATTATAAAATAATTTCTCTTCATAATTCCTGTACTGGTTACTTCTATCTGCACTGTGTACTTTGTACACCGGCACTAGTGCTATCTGTATAATTCCACACCTGGGATTTTGAACAGAGCCAGTGTTATCATGGTAACACTTAATTAAAAGAAGTCACACCTAAGAAGGGTGACCTCTTCTCCCTTAAATTGACAGTCCCAGTCAATTAGCTGTTCATCGTAGAATTAGATGGAAGGTTAAATATTCTACCTGGCGTCACCACATATTGCTTCAATTATTGATTTGTCTAGCATTGTGTATGTAGAACACTCTTGATGATTCTCATCAGTTACGTGTGCGAGGACATGTTAGGTCCCAAACCAAAAACTGTTTACTACAGTAATTAGGGGACAGGTTTTAATACACTACCTGCCACCACAACGAAGTGTTTCAGTTCATGCACTTGTTTTGCATAGTGTTTGTAAAACACTCTGGTTGATTTCCATCCAGTGTATGAACGAAGGCGCTCAGAATCCATATACTGAAAGAAGTTCAGTAATGAAGCAATCTTTCTCGGATCATGACCTGCGGGAGTACTGTCCGGATCCGCTCTACGAATAAAGTAGGTGAGCTTTGCCCTTAGTTGTTTTACGGATAAATTTGATCCAGAAGTTTCTCCTTTAAAGAGCTGTCCTCCCCTGAAGTCTGAAGTTATACGAAGATAGACCTTTAGACACTCTACAGGAAGGCAGATTCTCCAGGGACCCCACCTCTTAGTGGGTAGCTCGATTTTAGCGAGAAAGGATGGACCAGGAAATAGATTCACTTCTCCCACTTCCGTGAACTGAATGTGACCCTCATCTCCGGATAGGGCCACTATTTCACTAACTCTAGCCCCGGAGGCAATAGCGAATAGAAAAATAACCTTTTGGGTTAGATCCCTAAGAGAACAATCTTCATTGTTCACAGATAGGCATAATGTAAGACCTTGTCCAAAGACCAAGAGGTGGGTTTTGGTGGTACCGCGGGCTTAAGCCTAGCACATGCCTTCGGAATCTTATTAAAGATTTCATTCTCCAGATCCACTTGGAAGGCATATAGGAGAGGCCTAGTCAAGGCTGACTTGCACGTATTTATCGTATTGGCCGCCAGACCTTGGCTATGAAGGTGGACAAACAAGGACAGACAAAAGTTCATTGAAATTTTTTTCGGTCCTTTTGCTTTGACAAACGCAACCCACTTCTTCCAGGAAGACTCATATTGTCTTCTAGTTGACTTGGCATTGTATTCTTCTAAGAATTCTATATTGCCTTTTGAAATCCTAAACCTTTTTCTAACTGCTAGAGCGAGAAAATCATGAAATGAACGGTTTGGTTCTCTGTGATAAAACAAAGGCAGTTAATTTCTGAATCTTCAGAAATATACCTAGGGTCAAAACTAGGACCAGCCTCATCTAGTCTATCAGCCCCACTAGAGGATCCTCGTATGGGGCTATATAGCGAGGTAGTTTCTTGAAGACGCTTGTGATGAAGAGGTCGAATTGCAGTTCCGGAACTTGTTCCCATCTGGGAGGGAATATGTCTGCGCCCATGGACCATTCCAACTCTATTGGTTTGTATAAAAAAAGAGTATCCACCGTCACATCGTGGATCAGTTGTAAATGAACTGCTGGTAGGTGCCGTCCCTTCAAGCGAGGGATGGGTAACTTCACCAAGACTGAATGAGACGTTCGGATGTGACGTCTTATTATTGCTTCGGTATCCCAGATCAGTCGTAGGGAGCCTGATCTGTGTGGAGGGGCCTTCCCCACCCATGAAAGGACCAGCAGAGTCTTGGGACTTTCGTGCTCTAATTTCTGTTAGAGAAGCGATTAAAGAGGGACATATCTAAGTCTTTTTTTATCTCTTCAAGCGTTTGATGGGTGTTTTCTCCAAGCTCTTAACGCATCTTTCCGGCGTGCCCTTAGCACCAGGTCTGTCACTATAGCGAACTAGGGAAAGATTAGCGCTTTTTCCCTTCTGGCATTTTGGTATTCTGACTTAATACCTGAGTCTCTTGACAGACCTCACGAGCTCCTTTTATATTTCCAAATGAGAGGAGAGTTGATGTGATTGAGGGCTTCGATGGTTTTTTAAACATCGAAACCCCTGAGCTGGAGAAAGTCGAGACTTCTAGAAGCCTATCTTGCATCCGTGATGTCCCAGGAACTGGGTCATCTCTTTGAATGCACATTGGCCGGACACTTCGGGTGCTGCCCACTTCAGCCTCTTGATCAGTATATTAATACCTGAACTATTTCTAGGCTTGAATTTGACGTGACTAAGTTCGTCAATCCTTTGAAGATACTTAGAACTTCCTTAGGATGAATGTTACTCTTTGTAACATGAATTCTAGATAGGAGGAAGGGGGTGGTTGACTGGAAGGTTCCGAAGGATACCTTTCAGGTCTGACAAGACTACGAATCCCCCTAATTGGAACAAGGTTCATATGTTCAGAGGGATTAACATTCAGAACTTGCTGTTTTTTATGAACTTGTTGAGTGGCGACAAGTTCAGAATGGCTCATTGATATCTTGAGTCCTTTTTGTGAACACGAAGCAGCCTTCCCTGGAACTCGATGAGGTAAAGTTTTCTTACTACCTGTATGCTCTATAGCTCTCAGGTATACTTCTCCAGGAGGGTTTTGAACTGTAGGAGAAGGTAAGGAAATGATGGTAGGGATATTTCTGTTTCCCATCAATGGCTCATCTTGAATAGGCTTTGGACCGACGATGGAAGGTCCTGCGATCCTGAGGGAAAGTTCCTCCTAGCCGAAGCATCTTTATGCTTCGAGTAGTCAGTAGGCTTAGACTTTTGACCATCTGCCCTTTAGCATCGTGGTCACTGGAATAGTGGGATGTTGTTGAGCAGCCCGGAAATTTCCAGCATTTCCAATCTTCTTTTTAGGTGGTGGACCCACAACCACAGAAAATTTTCTCTTTGAAGGAATGCCCCATTTTTGGAGAAGACCTATGTTCTCCATGGTGGCGTTCTTAATTACTTCCTTAGTGACCTCGTGTGGGAAGAGGTCTTTACCCCAGATGTTGGAAGATATTAGCTTCCTTGTTTCGTGTTTTACTGTTGCATCAGTGAACACAAGCTCTCTATATGCTCTCCTAGCCTTCATAAAAGCGTAAAGGTCCTTCACCAAGATAGCCATATGCGTTTTGGCTATGACCATGAGCATGTCTGGGGTACTCTCGTAGGTTCAACAAAACTCTATGTAGTTTTGTAGAGAAAGGGATGTCGCAAGTCTCTACTTTGACTCCTGTTCATTACACAAGAGCAACTCGGAAAATTTAGGGAGACATACCTTGAATTGTCGACATGCGACGTCCTTGTCTAATTTTCTTACTGAAATGTCAAATGGACTTCTTTCCAATCCTTTTCCTGTTCGGGAAAAGCTGGTGACAAAGGCTTGCACTCATCGAGTGTGGGACATGGCTTACCCGCGACTACAGCTTTGGCAACAGAAGTAAATGCCTTCCCCATAAAGGGGAATGAGATTGAAGTAGGAGCAAGAAAGGAAGGGTGTCCGTTATTCAGTGAGAATACCTTCGACTCTGAATAACCCGCCTTTCTTAGACTACCTGAAAGGATAGTCTGTGCCTTATCATGGTCGAGAATCAAGACCTCCGTTGGTTCCATTCCTTTTCTTGACTTTGGTTCGTACTTCAGTCGAACCCAACAATTAGGGAAAGCATCATAGCTTAGCCAAAATTTAATTTTGTCCAAAGGATCAGCACCTATTTTCTCTGAGATGCAGAGATTGTCATTTGAAATCGGCATGTGCTCCGCGAACCTCCAGGGATTGGTTATGGAACATGTTGGTAGGGGTTGAGTCATGGGTCGTTTGACTGACCCCCGGGAAGTGACAAGAGAAACTCTACGAGGATCTATCTTGCGTTTTACTTCCTGCTTTTCGTTTTATCTACGAAAGCTCTCTATTTGATTCTTCAGTTGGATACATAATTGTACCACATTATCCAAATTAGGGTTAGAAGACGAAGATGTTGACATAGATGGCTCTAAAGCCGGCACAGGCGGAGGAAATTCCGACGCAACATTTTCCTCTTCTACCTTGGGGCATTTCTTGCCCTTAATCCCAAAGGTTTTCTGGCCGTCAGGGGATGTAGTTAGCTCCTGAGGCACTACTGTTTCCTCACTTGCTTCCGGAAATAGTAACTTACGCATCTCATCATTAGGTAGGAAAGGTCCCGGAGAGATCTTTTGAAAGCCTCTCACCCAGTTGCATAATTTATATTGAGCTGTATCCCTAGTCTGTGTAGACTTGGGATTTTCAAAACCTTCGGACATTAATGTCCGACATATATAGCAAACCTGTGGGTTCCAGTAATGTAGGGATCCGGAAATAATATATTAGGGGGCATGGAACCTGCAAGTATCATAACCGTAAAAATACTTACTCTTGGCCTTGCAGGAGACTGCAGCACAAGGTATCTGGTGTTCCTCCTGTAAAGAAAGGAAAACCAAATAAGTATACAATGGATTATCTCCTTGACAATCAACATGCAAATCTCCTTTACAATAGAGTAGCTTAGGATAGTAAGCTATAAAGGGATAGTAGGAGATATATACTTGTGTACCCCTGTGAGCAAATGCTGCTGCCTCCCCTCAGTATTAACTACATGGAGATTTCTCTATAGAGTAACTCCAAGTAGAAGGACTCTCACCCCTAGGGGTAGAGAGGTTTCAAATCACTGTTCAAAAATAATATTAATACTGTGGGGTCAGGATGACTGATTCTCGATCAGAATATTGAAGAAAATATTCATTCAATATATGAACGGTACCAGCAGAATGCTCGTACAAGGGTATCCAAGGTATGTCAGAAAATACTACTGAATCATGGTACTGTAGTTTTCTAATTGGAGTAAGTCTATATTGCTGGCTACCGTACATCATGTATTGTAGTCTAGTCATTATGCTGCCTTCATAGTAGCATATGACAGTATGGTCCATCTAGCATGAAGCCAGCTGGACTAGGAAAATAAAGACATATATTTGTATATCCCACTCAGCTATTTGCTATAGTCTTCCTACTATATTAAAATATAGAGTTTCCTGATTAGGGAGACTCAAGGAAAGGGCTCCACCCTTCAAGGGTTAGGAGTGTATTACTCCTGCCTTGAAGTGTTTAATATTGTAGGGTAATCCTAATACTGATTTCTAATCAGGATATTGAAGAAATCATATTAATTCAATATAGGATTGGGCTCAGCAAATGCCTGTGTTGGATATCCAAAATATATCGGAAATAACTACTAGTATAAACTATATAGTAGTTTTTTATCTGCGGTATATTCTATAATGCAGATATACTGGCTACCTGTATAAAATATACAGTAGTTCAACCAGCATATAGCCGGCATAGCTAGGTCTTGCCGGCATACCCGGCATGCTAGCTAGAGAGAGAGAGAGAGAGAGATAGCATGGAAAAAAGGCTACTCCTTACTTTGAATGTATACAGTAATTAAGGATGTAAAAGTCTAATTTGACTGCCTTTTTCCAGGAAGAAGGTTTTAATAGAAGGGGAGAATGTACCATTCAGGCTTCATGCATCTACAGTACTACTGCGTCCAGTGCTTTGTGGAGAGTTTGCATGTTTAATTTGTTTAAAGGTTGTATGGCAGAGACAGGGGACAATAACAATGCCCTAGCACTGGAGTGGCCAGCCTACCGTGCATGCACCTATAGTAGCGCATTGCACGATTACAAGTGGCGTACTATACCCCGTAAATAATTAAAGAAAAATGCATGCCTGCTCATCAAAAATAATACTAATAATAATAGTGATTTAAAAAAAAAAAAAAAATACAAAAATAATTTAAAGGACCTTCCGCTATGTCCTGCATTTTTCTTTCTTCTAATGATTCAAAATACACAATTTCTATGTATGTCATAGAATTTAGACACACATAATACCTTCATCATATACCAACTTTACAGAATTCATTGAAAATATCATAATACTACTGGAAGCCTATGATAGTCGTTTTATTGATTTTGATGAAGAAGATTCCATACTTGCATTTATGATTCCATTTTCGTTTACTGAACTTAACATTCTGAAGATGCCTAGTAATACACAGATGGAAAATTGATCTAAATGCAAATTCAGTGCTGAGGAGTAAATTTAATGAACTTTCCTCAGTCCCAAATGCATCTGAAAGGCCTAATTTTTGGCGATTATTAACAGGTGAACAATTTCCAGAATTTAGAAAATTTACCCAAAGCTATGCATGTCACTTAGGAACAACATACAGATGCGAGCAAATGTTTTCATCCATGGAAATGATCTAGAACTGAGGTTGCGACTATCCGATTCAAATCTGAAGAGCTGTCTGTTGCTCTCACTTACTAATTCATCTTTTAATATTAAAGATTTAGTGAAGGTAAAGTTAAATCAAAAGTCTCATTGAACATAGTTATGTTTATTTTTCCTGTATATGAAATTACTTTTGTTTAAAATTGCTAACTATGTTCATATATTTTTGTTAGTACTTTCAGGAATAACTAATGAATATTATCATTGCAAATTCAGTATTTATATAGTAAGTACAGTTTACTTTGTCTCCATGTTAAATCATTTCTTTTACAGCTGCTACATCTGTCCACAAACATATATATACATATATATATATATATATATATATATATATATATATATATATATATATATATATATATATATATATAAATATATATATATATATATATATATATATATATATATAAAAATAAATATTTATTTATTTATTTATTTTTACATGTGAATATATATATATATATATATATATATATATATATATATATATATATATATACATATAAAAATTAATATATATATATATATATATATATATATATATATATATATATATATATATAAATATATATATATATATATATATATATATATATATATATATATATATATATATATATATATATATATATATATATATATATATAAATATTTATTTATTTATTTATTTTTACATGTGAATATATATATATATATATATATATATATATATATATATATATATATATATATATATATATATATAAATGAATAAATATATATATATATATGTATATATATATATATATGTATATATGTATATATATAACGGATTTTGAGCGAAACGAAAAATTTATTTTTTGGGTGAGATGGCCATGTCGTCCTGATGGAAGTTCCTTAAAGTAGCTTCCTAAGGGATATATGAACTACAGTTATATTCTCAGAGAATTTTACCTTTAGGTATCCAGTATTCTAACTACTGGCGCGAATATCCTTAAAATTTCTCCAAAGGATATCGCATAATATCAGCGGACGAAATTCTTGACACGCCTCCATGGCAATCTGCACTCCAAACAGCGTTTTAGCTTCGAGGAGGATGTGGCAAAAGGGAGCCGTCCAAAGGCTCTCCCCGCTCTCGTAATACTATTTAGAATACAACAGCACCATTCCCACGACGGCGGACATTCCTTGTAGCATTGAGCGTGGTGTTACATATACAGTACCACGGGAAGGATACTGTGAAGATCTTTTCTTTTAGAAGAGATGAGTGGGTCCATCAGGATGACATGGTCATCTCACCCAAAAATAGATTTTTCGCTTCGCACAAAATCAGTTTTTTGGGCTCAAGCCATGTCGTCGTGATGGAAGCATACCAGAGCATTAGTGTATCTGTGGATTTTCAATCAGTGCCTTAACCTTATAGCAACCTTTTCTATGGTCATGGGAACCACATGAGACAAGAGACGTTACCGTTATTCGTCACCATCACTAATCATAACCAATGTAAGTGCTTCCTGCCTCCTACAGGGAAGAGTCATTCTAGACAGTAGAAAAGGGATCTTGAGGTTAACATACATAGTATGACCAAACATAAGTACACACTGAATATACAAATAGTCTCATGGTTATATATATGCTAAAATAACATCAGTGTCTCTTATATCTATTATTTGACGCATACAAATATATGAGAGATACTTACTTTGATAAGTTGAAGAACTCTGGCATGTATACATACAATTGTCTGGCGAAGGTGGACGCACTACATTCTAATAGACATTTATTACTAATAAATGACTAAAAGATTTTCAGTAAAGCGAATGTAGTATGACAATGGGATTATACCTGTAACAAGTAAAAGAACTATATTTCCTTCTTGAAGGAAGAAAATTATAAAATAATTTCTCTTCATAATTCCTGTACTGGTTACTTCTATCTGCACTGTGTACTTTGTACACCGGCACTAGTGCTATCTGTATAATGCCATACCTAGGATTTTGAACAGAGCCAGTGTTATCATGGTAACACTTAATTAAAAGAAGTCACACCTAAGAAGGGTGACCTCTTCTCCCTTAAATTGACAGTCCCAGCCAATTAGCTCTTCATCGTAGAATTAGACGGAAGGTTAAATATTCTACCTGGCGTCACCACATATTGCTTCAATCATTGATTTGTCTAGCATAGTGTATGTAGAACACTCTTGATGATTCTCATCCGTTACGTGTGCGAGGACATGTTAGGTCCCAAACCAAAAACTGTTTACTACAGTAATTAGGGGACAGGTTTTAATACACTACCTGCCACCACAACGAAGTGTTTCAGTTCATGCACTTGTTTTGCATAGTGTTTGTAAAACACTCCGGATGATTTCCATCCAGTGTATGAACGAAGGCGCTCAGAATCCATATACTGAAAGAAGTTCAGTGATGAAGCAATCTTTCTCGGATCATGACCTGCGGGAGTACTGTCCGGATCCGCTCTATGAATAAAGTAGGTGAGCTTTGCCCTTAGTTGTTTTACGGATAAATTTGATCCAGAAGTTTCTCCTTTAAAGAGCTGTCCTCCCCTGAAGTCTGAAGTTCTACGAAGATAGACCTTTAGACACTACAGGAGGGCAGATTCTCCAGGGACCCCACCTCTTAGTGGGTAGCTCGATTTTAGCGAGAAAGGATGGACCAGGAAATAGATTCACTCCTCCCACTTCCGTGAACTGAATGTGACCCTCATCTCTGGATAGGGCCACTATTTCACTAACTCTAGCCCCGGAGGCAATAGCGAACAGAAAAATAACCTTTTGGGTTAGATCCTTAAGAGAACAATCTTCATTGTTCACAGATGAGCCATAATGTAAGACCTTGTCCAAAGACCAAGAGGTGGGTTTTGGTGGTACCGCGGGCTTAAGCCTAGCATATGCCTTCGGAATCTTATTAAAGATTTCATTCTCCAGATCCACTTGGAAGGCATATAGGAGAGGCCTAGTCAAGGCTGACTTGCATGTATTTATCGTATTGGCCGCCAGACCTTGGCTATGAAGGTGGACAAAGAAGGACAGACAAAAGTTCATTGAAATTTCTTTCGGTCCTTTTGCTTTGGCAAACGCAACCCACTTCTTCCAGGAAGACTCATATTGTCTTCTAGTTTACTTGGCCTTGTATTCTTCTAAGAATTCTATATTGCCTTTTGAAATCCTAAACCTTTTTCTAACTGCTAGAGTGAGAAAATCATGAAATGAACGGTTTGGGTTCTCTGTGATAAAACAAAGGCAGTTAATTTCTGAATCTTCAGAAATATACCTAGGGTCAGAGCTAGGACCAGCCTCATCTAGTCTATCAGTCCCACTAGAGGATCCTCGTATGGGGCTATATAGCGAGGTAGTTTCTTGAAGACGCTTGTGATGAAGAGGTCGAATTGCAGTTCCGGGACTTGTTCCCATCTGGGAGGGAATATGTCTGCGCCCATGGACCATTCCAACTCTATCGGTTTGTATAAAAAAAGAGTATCCACCGGCACATCGTGGATCAGTTGTAAATGAACTGCTGGTAGGTGCCGTCCCTTCAAGCGAGGGATTGGTAACTTCACCAAGACTGAATGAGACGTTCGGATGTGACGTCTTATTATCGCTTCGGTGTCCCAGATCAGTCGTAGGGAGCCAGATCTGTGTGGAGGGGGCTTCCCCACCCATGAAAGGACCAGCAGAGTCTTGGGACTTTCGTGCTCTAATTTCTCTTAGAGAAGCGATTAAAGAGGGACATATCTAAGTCTTTTTTTATCTCTTCAAGCATTTGATGGGTGTTTTCTCCAAGCTCTTAACGCATCTTTCCGGCGTGCCCTTAGCACCAGGTCTGTCACTATAGCGAACTAGGGAAAGATTAGCGCTTTTTCCCTTCTGGCATTTTGGTATTCTGACTGAATACCTGAGTCTCTTGACAGACCTCACGAGCTCCTTTTATATTTCCAAATGAGAGGAGAGTTGATGTGATTGAGGACTTCGATGGTTTTTTAAACATCGAAACCCCTGAGCTGGAGAAAGTCGAGACTTCTAGAAGCCTATCTTGCATCCGTGATGTCCCAGGAACTGGGTCATCTCTTTGAATGCATATTGGCCGGACACTTCGGGTGCTGCCCACTCCAGCCTCTTGATCAGTATATTAATACCTGAACTATTTCTAGGCTTGAATTTGACGTGACTAAGTTCGTCAATCCTTTGAAGATACTTAAAACTTCCTTAGGATGAATATTACTCTTTGTAACATGAATTCTAGATAGGAGGAAGGGGGTGGTTGACTGGAAGGTTCCGAAGGATACCTTTCAGGTCTGACAAGACTACGAACACCCCTAATTGGAACAAGGTTCATATGTTCAGAGGGATTAACATTCAGAACTTGCTGTTTTTTATGAACTTGTTGAGTGGCGACATGTTCAGAATGGCTCATTGATATCTTGAGTCCTTTTCGTGAACACGAAGCAGCCTTCCCTGGAACTCGATGAGCTAAAGTTTTCTTACTACCTGTATGCTCTATAGCTCTCAGGTATACTCCTCCAGGAGGGTTTTGAACTGTAGGAGAAGGTAAGGAAATGATGGTAGGGATATTTCTGTTTCCCATCAATGGCTCATCTTGAATAGGCTTTGGACTAGACGATCGAAGGTCCTGCGATCCTGAGGGAAAGTTCCTCCTAGCCGAAGCATCTTTATGCTTCGAGTAGTCAGTAGGCTTGGACTTTTGACCATCTGCCCTTTAGCATCGTGGTCACTGGAATAGTGGGATGTTGTTGAGCAGCCCGGAAATTTCCAGCATTTCCAATCTTCTTTTTAGGTGGTGGAGCCACAACCAGAGAAAATTTTCTCTTTGAAGGAATGCCTCATTTTTGGAGAAGACCTATGTTCTCTATGGTGGCGTTCTTAATTACTTCCTTAGTGACCTCGTGTAGGAAGAGGTCTTTACCCCAGATGTTGGAAGATATTAGCTTCCTTGTTTCGTGTTTTACTGTTGCATCAGTGAACACAAGCTCTCTATATGCTCTCCTAGCCTTCATAAAAGCGTAAAGGTCCTTCACCAAGATAGCCATATGCATTTTGGCTATGACCATGAGCATGTGTGGGGTACTCTCGTAGGTTCAACACAACTCTAAGTAGTTTTGTAGAGAAAGGGATGTCGCAAGTCTCTACTTTGACTCCTGTTCATTACACAAGAGCAACTCAGACAATTTAGGGAGATATACCTTGAATTGTCGACTTGCGATGTCCTTGTCTAATTTTCCTACTGAAAATGTCAAATGGACTTCCTTCCAATCCTTTTCCTGTCCGGGAAAAGCTGGTGACAAAGGCTTGCACTCATCGAGTGTGGGACATGACTTACCGGCGACTACCTCTTTGGCAACAGAAGTAAATGCCTTCCCCATAAAGGGGAATGAGATTGAAGTAGGAGCAAGAAAGGAAGGGTGTCCGTTATTCAGTGAGAATACCTTCGACTCTGAATAACCCGCCTTTCTTAGACTACCTGAAAGGATAGTCTGTGCATTATCATGGTCGAGAATCAAGACCTCCGTTGGTTCCGTTCCTTTTCTTGACTTTGGTTCGTACTTCAGTCGAACCCAACAATTAGGGAAAGCATCAAAGCTTAGCAAAAATTTAATTTTGTCCAAAGGATCAGCACCTATTTTCTCTGAGATGCAGAGATTGTCATTTGAAATCGGCATGTGCTCCGTGAACCTCCAGGGATTGGTTATGGAACATGTTGGTAGGTCTTGAGTCATGGGTCGTTTGACTGACCCCCGGGAAGTGACAAGAGAAACTCTACGAGGATCTATCTTGCGTTTTACTTCCTGCTTTTCGTTTTGTCTACGAAAGCTCTCTATTTGATTCTTCAGTTGGATACATAATTGTACCACATTATCCAAATTAGGGTTAGAAGACGAAGATGTTGACATAGATGGCTCTAAAGCCGGCACAGACGGAGGAAATTCCGACGCAACATTTTCCTCTTCTACCTTGGGGCATTTCTTGCCCTTAATCCCAAAGGTTTTCTAGCCGTCAGGGGATGTATTTAGCTCCTGAGGCACTACTGTTTCCTCACTTGCTTCCGGAAATAGTAACTTACGCATCTCATCATTAGGTAGGAAAGGTCCCGGAGAGATCTTTTGAAAGCCTCTCACCCAGTTGCATAATTTATATTGAGCTGTATCCCTAGTCTGTGTAGACTTGGGATTTTCAAAACCTTCGGACATTAATGTCCGACATATATTGCAAACCTGTGGGTTCCAATAATGTAGGGATCCGGAAATAATATATTAGGAGGCATGAAACCTGCAAGTATCATAACCGTAAAAATACTTACTCTTGGCCTTGCAGGAGACTGCAGCACAAGGTATCTGACGTTCCTCCTGTAAAGAAAGGAAAACCAAATAAGTATACAATGGATTATCTCCTTGACAATCAACATGCAAATCTCCTTTACAATAGAGTAACTTAGGATAGTAAGCTATAAAGGGATAGTAGGAGATATATACTTGTGTACCCCTGTGAGCAAATGCTGCTGCCTTCCCTCAGTATTAACTACATGGAGATTTCTCTATAGAGTAACTCCAAGTAGAAGGACTCTCACCCCTAGGGGTAGAGAAGTTTCAAATCACTGTTCAAAAATAATGTTAATACTGTGGGGTCAGGATGACTGATTCTCGATCAGAATATTGAAGAAAATATTCATTCAATATATGAACGGTACCAGCAGAATGCTCGTACAAGGGTATCCAAGGTATGTCAGAAAATACTACTGTATCATGGTACTGTAGTTTTCTAATTGGAGTAAGTCTATATTGCTGGCTACCGTACATCATGTATTGTAGTCTAGTCATTATGCTGCCTTCATAGTAGCATATGACAGTATGGTCCATCTAGCATGAAGCCAGCTGGACTAGGAAAATAAAGACATATATTTGTATATCCCACTCAGCTATTTGCTATAGTCTTCCTACTATATTAAAATATAGTTTCCTGATTAGGGAGACTCAAGGAAAGGGCTCCACCCTTCAAGGGTTAGGAGTGTATTACTCCTGCCTTGAAGTGTTTAATATTGTAGGGTAATCCTAATACTGATTTCTAATCAGGATATTGAAGAAATCATATTCATTCAATATAGGATTGGGCTCAGCAAATGCCTGTGTTGGATATCCAAAATATATCGGAAATAACTACTAGTATAAACTATATAGTAGTTTTCTATCTGCGGTATATTCTATAATGCAGATATACTGGCTACCTGTATAAAATATACAGTAGTTCAACCAGCATATAGCCGGCATAGCTAGGTCTTACCGGCATACCCAGCATGCTAGCTAGAGAGAGAGAGAGAGAGAGAGATAGCATGGAAAAAAGGCTACTCCTTACTTTGAATGTATACAGTAATTAAGGATGTAAAAGTCTAATTTGACTGCCTTTTTCCAGAAAGAAGGTTCTAATAGAAGGGGAGAATGTACCATTCAGGCTTCATGCATCTACAGTACTATTGCTGATAAGGTACCGCTAATACACTGCCGGCCGGCAAATCCAGCAGTACCAGTACAGTCGGCGTGCTGCCAACTGAGTCAGTACTATCTGTGCCGACCTGGCCGGCAGTACCCCGGCAACAGGACCTGTAGCAGCAGTCCAAGGGAGGACTGAAGAACCTTGGGAACAGAAGGGACTTCCCTCTCACGGCCATCATGGTCGCCGGCAGCCATCTTAGCTGCCGGCTAGGCCGGCAATTGCCGACAGATGAAGTGGTTGGATACAGTATGCTCTGCCTTCAGCCAAAGACATGGCTCGAGACGGAGTCTGGCTGGCTCCTGCAACCTACCAGCAAAGGAAGGTTGCAAGATGCCGGCCTAAAGAAAGACAATGGCTTAGCCATCAAAAGAGGACAGAGGGGTAGGGAACAGGGTCCTGTAATGAGTGTGAAAGGAACTGGCAAAAATTGTCAATCCTACCACCTGTAAAAGAAACTCTGTTTCGATATCTGCAGAATCCTAGGGAACAGGAGAGACTCAGTTCTCCAACCCAGAGATTGCCGACACAGTTAAGGGGATGGCGGCACTGCCGCCTCCTCTCAACAAAGAAAAAATAGAGTTCCAGTGCCACGTATCCAAGGCTAAAGAAAATTACTCTTCAGCCCAGATACTGTGGCATAGGACTAGTCTTTTAGTCGCAAGGAAAAGATGGTATCCTACTATAACTTCAAGTGCAGCTAATGGGGGCTAACCTCCATTTCTGGCCACCTAGCCGGCAGGGGAATGATGGCATCCTACAACCCATTCGCCCTGCCGGCAGGTCGCTGACATAAGACTAAATACTCTGAGATTCTGACTAAATCCCAAAACCCGATGGTATACCACAACCAACGGTTAAGGGAAGAGGCAGGAAAAACCCTAAGTTAGCCATGTCTGAATAAAATTCAAGGCACAGCTATCAGGGTTGTAGCCTGAGGCTACACTCAGAGGGAAAGAGATTACCCTTAAGTCTCCGAAGAGACGTGTAATGTTTCATAACATTCTAGGATGTATCAGTCTCCCTGAATGAAAAAAATACACGAGGGTAACCGGGGAAAGTCTTAACGTATAGTACAACGTCTAGTTAAGGTTACCTAGGCTATACGAGATCTCGGTTACCTAAATCACCGAAACTCTAACTATACGATCGACAGAGAAAAGGGGGAAACAAATATTATGCACATTATCGAAACTTTACAAGAGTAATTGCTTAAATAGCTAAATAATTAAAATAATTAAATAAAGCTATTAAAAACTAGAAGTCGTTCTGCTATCTAAATAACACATGCCTAACGAAGGACGGCGCCATGGCTCCTCCAGTAACTGGCCTAGCTCTTAAACACAATAAAATACTCTAATTTCATTGTTAAACAGGAGCTAAAATATACTCAGGAGTAAGGACCCGATACTCAACTTTCCAGAGGCGGAAGAAGATGGAAAAAGCATAATAATAATACTGTAAAACGATCGATAAGTTAGATCACCAGGAAATATCACCAAGCGAGATCGCTACAAAAAAAGGAGTGTCCGCCGTCGTGGGAATGGCGCTGTTGTATTCCCAATAGTATTACGAGAGCGGGGAGAGCCTTTGGACGGCTCCCTTTTGCCACATCCTCCTCAAAGCTAAAACGCTGTTTGGGGTGCAGATTGATATGGAGGGGTGTCAAGAATGCGTCCGCTGATATTATGCGATATCCTTTGGAGAAATTTTAAGGATATTCGCGCCAGGAGTTAGAATTGTGGATACCTAAAGGTAAAATTCTCTGGGAATATCACTGTAGTACATATATCCCTTAGGAAGCTACTTTAAGGAACTTCCATCACGACGACATCGCTTGAGCCCAAATATATATACATATATATATATATATATGTATATATATATATATATATATATATATATATATATATATATATATAGATATATTTATATATATATATATATATATATATATATATATATATATATATATATATATATATATATATATGTATATCAAATTATTAAATATATAACCGCCAAATATGTCCTAATCACCATACTTAAGGGACTGAAAGGGGGTTGAAGTTTGTGTGGCGCATCTGAACTAGAAGTAAAAAGAAATGGTTTATGGTAAACAAAAGGTTGGCTAGCAGGATGACCTTCCTAGAGACTGGCCATATATGCGATCAGCGCCTAAGGCCCCTCTCCACTTAAGCTTGGCTCAGAGATGCCCATGTAATGGCTATTGGTGACTCAGCAAAAGGATGGTGAGTTTACAGACACTACTAGAAACTATCTAGCTGAAGCAAATCCCAAACCCCAGTCCAGCAGATTGCCAGGTAGGGACGTTTTGTCTATGAGTTAGAAACTTTTCAATGTCGGTAAGTATACGCTTTAGTAAACTTCAATAGAAGTTTTCTATACAACTGGAATTTAGTTGTATTTAGAACAGTGTAAATCAAATGTCTTAAAGTTAATCATTAATAAAAATCACATTATGGTTTTTAGTAAATTCAAAATACTAGATCTATCAACCCAGATCTTTTACGTTTTTTTATGACGTGCATGTAACTCCGTGAATTCTTGCTGTGATACTTCATTAAATATTCACTATTGGGAGAAATACAGTACCTGTCTCTGCAATAATTACAAAATATGATGTATATTGATAAAATATTTCAAGGTTTTTTGTGGTCTAACTATATTCAAGATGTACTTTAATTCTATATTCCGTCGTGTTTTTCTATTTGGGCTTGCTCATTTAAAATTGTTGGGCAAAAATTAAGGTGTCTCCATTCTCTTATCCCTGACCTTAATCCTAAATACCGTCTGTTAATAGATCACTGTAGAGCCTGTATTGGACATTTCATAATCTTAACTATTATTTGCATTTAGATCTTCTCGGACTACACAATCCAACATGTAGTACTGGGTATGCAAGATAATTCTAATATTTTTACAGTATTTTAAAAAAAAACTTGATATTGCCAAAATTATACCCAAATTGCAACACCAACCAATACTAATCGAAACCCCAACTATCATTAGGCCCTGACAAACTAAATCTAGACCCAGATTCAACTTGCCAAGGAAATATGGGAAAGCATAAAGTCAGACTTGGAAACCAATATATCTAATATCAACCCCCTCCCACGGAACTACAACGAATTCCAATCACTGGTTTGGGGAGTTTCCAAAAAACCCATCCCTAGAGGCAGTAGGAAAAGCTACATAGCTGGTCTCACTGAATAAGCAATAGAGCAGTAAATGAAATACACCTAAGCATATAATGAAGATTCCTATACTAATAGTACCGTGGAACTTTGAGAAGCTATTCTGGCCTCAATCAGCAACAAAATGAAAAATTGCTGGTACTAAGTCATAACTTCCATGGACATTATCCATAACAGCAAAATAGCCTGAGCAACTGCTTATAAACTGAACTCGGAAAAGAAGCCCCGACCTAGACTAACTGATGTCACCACCAACAAGACATCGCATCAACTACTGCCTTACAACAAAGAGTAGGGTTAACTAAAAAAAACGAAAAAGGACACGGACTGCACAACCCATGATAACGACGACGACTTGTTAGTAGGTATTAGAGGGTAAAAATATTGATAATTGGGATGAAGAAGGAAGGGTACTGTGAACAAATAAACATCATAATCAAAATAAACAATGACCATTTGCTAAAATATAATGGTAAAGGGATAAGAACGTTTGAATTAAGTAGTGTATCAAGGAAGTGAATGCAAAGAAAGGCTGCTGGTAGAGAAGGCATAATAAATAAAATACTATTTCTGAAACAAATCAAAAGCATGGCTTCTAATGCTATTCAGATTAACCAAATCCTAAGGATTTAGAGAAGAGCGAGAGCAACCACTCAGCTGAAAGCTGGGAAAGACCCATCATCCCCCAAAAGCTATTGACTAATATCCTTACTTTGTATACTGTACAAATTATAAAAGCGAATGCTGTTAGCCCGAATACAACCAACTATCGAAAAATACCTATCAACAGACCATGCTGGCTTTAGATCAAGTTGATCATGCTGTAGTCAGGTATTAAACCTGATGCAATACATTGAGGATGGGTTTGAGAAGAACCAAATTACCAATGAAGCCTTTGTCGTCGACTTTACGAGGACATATGTCAATGTAAACAACAGAGCACTCCTGGAGATGGTTCTAACTTTACGGAATACCAGCATAGTTCACATTATTGAATAATTGCTCATAAAGCAGCGATTCTTTGTGAAAATAGGTGATAAAGAAGGCATATGGAGAATTCAGAACATCAGCCTTCCACAAAGGTGAGTGCTGGAGCCAATGCTATTCAACATCTATGCAAATGAAGAACAGCAGGACCAGAACATCCACAGGTATTTATATGCAGATAACTTCTGAATTTTCTCACAATTAGACTCCTTCACTACTATTGTAGAAGGACTGTCTAGTCTATGACTACCTTCTCTATCTTCTACAATAAGTGGCAGCTAAATACCAATCCTTCCACCGGGACAATTACCAGGCAAACAGAAAACTGAGAATCACCCCAAACAAAACTGAAAGCAAACAAAGTAGGTACTAGGAACAACCTCCTCAGCAATCTTGCCAACACCAGCTAGGGAAAAGACGCTGAGACTCTGAAACAACCAGCCCTAACACTCGGTTTCTCTCCTGCAGAGTACTGTGTACCACTGTGGGCAAAAAAGGATGTGTTCCACTGTTCATGGAGTAGCCTCATATGGGCATTCAGGGTTGGTGGCTAATTCCCATTTTGCAGGCCTTCATTTGGTCTGGACAATGCCTCATATGCTGGCCATTTCTCTAGCTTGTGAGAAACTGCTTGGATGGGTTGTAGTCCGCCCACTGCTTTCAAGCTTATGCCGGATTTCAGTTTTCGTCCTCCTCCCTGATGATAGTAGAGTGGATTTATAGGCTCATTTATTTATTTTTTTTTTTTAAGCTTTTGCTAGCTTTTCTCGTCGGATATGGGGTGGTGGGATACCGGGTGTTTTACATAAAAATGATAGAGGTGTATATATTAATATACTATTTTTTACCTCTAGGTCTACCTTATATAAAAGGCATCACTGGGTAATCCTAAACAGACCAAGGGTAAAAGTGGGTAAAACTGGAGATAACCATTTATGGGGATTTGCCACCAACCCTGAATGCCCTTATGGGGTTGCACCATAAACAATGGAACACATCCTACGAGGTGGCCCACTGGGCTCTCATTGCTCAGATCAAGACTTTAGAAAGGCAAATGACAATGCCCTCCTGTGGGTTCGACATTGGCACGATAAGATATGATAACGATAGATTATTTTAGGCGTTCTATCACGCGTTTGACGCAATTGTTGAAAGATATTCACAAATAAAAGGATTCAATAAACCTTAAAAGAATGGACTTCGTATAAACCTCTATTTTTATTAGTAGATCAGTGAAGGTCTCGTTTCATAAATAATATATTACTTACCGTATTATCATTCATTTTATCTCAACTAATTTTAGCCTTGGTTACTTATTTTCATAGTTTGTTCATCAAATCTACTTTTTTCTTTAATGGGCTCTAAATATTTTGGGGTCCTCAGTTTTGTAGCATATTGCTTTCCCAACTAAGTGTACAGCTTGGCTTGTTATGATAAAGATGATAATGATATATAAGCCAGTATTCTAAAGCAAACCTTTACAGCCTTCTATCTTTTCTGTACAAAGGATATCCTATTATAGACTCAATTAAGAATGATTGGCGCTTGAGAATTACGTAGTATGAGATTATTTCGTTCATCTTACTTTACAAGTTCTTGCAACTATACATACTAAAACTGATAAATAACACATACATATTCATCAATACACAGCAATTAACCAGTGAGAGAGAGAGAGAGAGAGAGAGAGAGAGAGAGAGAGAGAGAGAGAGAGAGAGAGAGAGAGAGAGAGAGAGAGAGAGAGTGGTCAGAATTCATAGTCAATGTATATTTAAAACTTTTCTATCATTTGGATATATCAACAATACTTTAATATATAATTGGAAATCTCCTTCAACGTACTGTGATTTATACTAGAGTACCCTAAAGAACATAAACGTATTCATATGCCAAGCGAATTAGTTTTCCAATATCAGAATATTCTTAACATCTATCATGAAGTGTTGTCAATGTAGCCTAAATTTTCTCTCTTTTTGACGATCATTTATATGACCATTTGTATCTATCTATGTTATCCTTTCATTGATGAAGCTATATCATTAGAGTTTATAACTTGCTGATCTTTGTTGTTTTAATAAGTATCCTGCAGACAATTAAGCAACACGTGATAGGATCATAAATAATTCTGTAGGTATTTTATGTCACCGAGACGTGTACATGATCAACATTCGTAGCAAAAGCTCTAGAGCAGCGATGCATATAAAGTGGGGAATTCTTTTTCAATACAGAGGTCTCTATCGTCACTACTATCGGGTTTTCAACAGTTTATTAAGTTTTTCTATCTATAAATAAAATATATGAAATGTCACTCACCAGGTAAGGATTTTCTGTTTTCATCTTATGCTGTACCTAAACAACATCTATTTATTACTTGACAATTTATTAATGATATCTTTTATTATTATTATTATTATTATTATTATTATTATTATTATTATTATTATTATTATTATTATTATTATTATTATTATTATTATTATTATTATTACATAGAAACAATAATTTTCTTTTCGTTTGTTACCATGAAACTTATATTGCTATATCTATATCACAAAGTTTCCTCATTTTCCCACACCAAGTATAAACTCATATATCTGATAAAACTTCAACAGTAAATACTTTGAACAATTCCACATGCACCATTAGAGCCGTGATATCCTGAATTAATTCAATGAACACACTTGGAAAAGACTAGTAAAGCTTCTATATTTTTAAAAGATCTGCATTTATTTTACTTGTAATTGTCTTTTGGTTTGTATGAATAGCTGATCTAAAATTGAGTGGTAGGGCAAAAAAGAAAACTAAATATAGATACATCAATAAAAATTAATCTTGTGATTTTAATTTGGAAGAGAATTCAATGCTAGAATTATTTTGGGCTTGAAAATTAAAAGATACAAATTTGCATGTGTTTAAGACACAACTACCACTAATAGCCTCGTTGTTGCAAATCAAGCTATTGGTTGAAATGTCTGAGATAAGACCACTAATTCCAATTCCGAGTACAATATTTGAATTCACGAAGATATATATGTCCAACAGAGCTGGAATTGCTACTAAATTTCTCTAATGTCTGTTTTGTTTCAATTCTGAAACATGAACAGATATCTGGTTGGGCAAATATAATTATCATAGAAAGAATTTGTGCCAATAAAAATCTTGTTTGTAACACTAGAATATATTTAGCCAGTATCACAGATCATTTCCCAATTGTTTGTAGCCTTTTACTGGCTGCAATAAACAGTTTAGATAACAAAAGGAAAACTCACTTCAGAGCTTTGGGCGAAATAGATAACGGGAAATTCACGGGTAAAGACTGGTCTGAATACGGTCAAGCCTCATTAGATCCTTACCCAGGTAAGGTCTCCTTTACGGACAAAACGTACAGATCCTTCTAAAGAGTATTTTCCTCTGAATACAGATTATATAAATGTTTAATGATTGATATTTAGGTGGCTTCCCAATTGACTACTTAAATCAATTAACATTAAACACAGTCTGTACCGAAAAACTTTTGTAATATGTTTACTTTCATTTTTTCGTGCGGTAAAGAAAAAATAATTTTGAGAATACTATTTATCATCCCCGAAAAGATGTCAAAAAACCCTGAGTTCTCAACTCGCCCCTCAGGCCAGGCGGGAAAAATTGAACGTCATTGAGAAAACTCATTCATCCTAATGACAAAACCATTACGAACACTAAACAAAGTCTCCTGCTGCTTTTCAAATCTGCTTTTTAAATCTTTCTCATTTTCAGCAATTATTAATTTCTGATCTCTTTACCCAACACATCCATGACCAGCATAGATAAAAACTGGATACATTTCAATCCCTCGTGTCATCCAACAATAAATTCAAAGGTTTCTGTGTCCCCAACGGCTGTTATTACTTTAATCTTTGGTCACTTTTGTACAGGCAATCACACATATGCATAAACAAGCCGATAAAGACAAACACACACACACGCACACGCATACACAAACAAATGTATATATATATAT
>NC_090748.1:23479679-23489679 GCF_036898095.1 Palaemon carinicauda | reverse complement strand
AGTTTAAGGCAGGGGAAAGAGAAAAAGAAAGGCAGCATGAGATTGCCATGAGAAACCCAGGTTCTTTTTCCCCCGCCCATTCCCCAAATAGGTTAGTAACTCCTGCTATCAATTTATCGCAGGCTCTCAAATTTGTACCTAAATTTGAAGAAAATAATGTAGCAGAATTTTTTGTATCGTTTGAGAGGATTGCTGCAAGGTTGGAGTGGCCCCAAGAGTATTGGACCACTCTTATACAAAGTAAATTGGTTGGAAGAGCTCAGAGGGTATATGTAACGCTGGAGGAGGATCTATCAGCAGATTATGAGAGTGTGAAGGCTATTGTCTTGAAGGCCTATGAGTTAGTCCCTGAAGCTTATAGGCAACGCTTCCGAGACTTAGAAAAATGTAGGGAACAAACTTTTGTTGAATTTGCCAGGGCGAAGGAACAGTATGCTAGCGATTGGTTTAAGTCCAAGGAGGTGGGAGATTTTGAGAAATTGAAGGAGTTAATGTTGGTGGAGGAGTTTAAGAGGTGTGTCCCGGATAAGCTGAAGGTCCACCTCGAAGAGTTAAAACTCGAGACTGTTCAAGAAGTAGCCATCGCTAGTGACGAATATTGCTTGTCTCATAAGAGTGAGTTAGGGGGAGTAACGACAAAGGTGAATTCTGGTTGGGTTAAGATGGGTAGGAATAATAATACTAATCCTAATAATAATGCTAAGGTGTTCAGTAAAAATAATCAGGGAAGTAATAATAATCAGGGTAATGCTAATAATAATTTTTCTCCTAACAGAGGCAATAGGCCAAATATATACAATCCAGAGAAATTGAAAAAATTGACTTGCTTCTTTTGCAATAAGAAGGGGCACGTAAAGAATATGTGTTATGCGTTTAGAAAATCTCAAAATGCTAATGTTAGGCCAGTGATGGGCGTGGAAGAGAGAGAGAGAGAGAACCTACCCCAACAACATCCGCTGATCAATGACTACCTGGTTGTTTTGACAGATATTTGTCCTTCGGTAGTGTCTCCTTCGCCAATTCGTCCGAGAAAAGACGAGTGCGTATTTTGCGTGATACCGGTGCAGCTCAGTCTTTGATACTAAGGGAGGCATTACCTTGTAATTTTGTACCCAAAAGTGGGGAATTTGTGTTATTGGCTGGTTTTCCTGATTCCGTAAAGTCATATGCTATTGAAAATTTTAATTTAATCTGCCCTTCCTTTGCAGGAGATTTGAAATTGGCCATAGTTGATAAATTCCCGGTTAAGGAGGTTGATGTTGTGTTAGGGAATGATGTGGCTATGAAGAATAATAATTGTCCGATATTGATAAACCCTGATAGTGAAGTAGCAGCAGTTACTCGTTCTAGTGCTAGAATTGTTGACGCTGCAGAGTCAACAATTGATGTAGATTTAAGTAGTTTAGATCGTAGTGATAGCCTAGCTGTAGATCTTGGAATGTTAACGGACAAGTTAAATTGGACCACTGAAGAGCTAATCAAAGCCCAGAAAAAGGAGTTTCGGGAACTCCCTATCGAGTCAGGGGAGGTGTCTGATATGACTGGTCCCAAATTTAAGATATTTAATAATATTCTATATAGGTTGAGTAGGCCTATTGGGGTGGATAATGTTGATTATGAAATTGTGAAACAGATAATGGTTCCTTTTGGTTACAGGAAGGAGTTAATGTCATTGGCGCACGAAAGTGGTCTGGCCGGCCATTTTGGAATTCATAAAACTTCTTGCAAATTGTTAGGGAATTATTATTGGCCGAAGTTGAAGGCAGATGTAAAGAAGTTTATCAATAGTTGTGATGTGTGCCAGAGGGTCGGTAAACCCAATCAGCGGATTCCAAAATCGCCTCTATGTCCTATTCCCGTAGTTTCCGAACCTTTTAAGGAAGTCATTATTGATGTGGTTGGACCATTACCGAAGACGCGTAGTGGTAATGAGTATATTTTGACAATCATGGATAGGATGTCTCGATATCCCGAGGCAATACCACTACGTACAATAAAAAGTGTTAAAATTGTAGATGTACTAATTGACTTTTTTACCAGGTTTGGGATGCCTAAGATTATTCAATCGGATTGTGGTTCTAATTTTGTTAGCAGGTATTTCAGAGATAAAATGGCAGAGTTAAATATAAAACATGTGACCTCTTCTCCATATCATCCGGAAAGCCAGGGAGCTCTGGAGAGATTTCATCAGACCCTGAAATCCATGGTAAAGAAATATTGTTTGATTAATGGTTCTGAATGGGATAAGGAATTACCTTATTTGTTGTTCGCTTTTCGTTCTGTCCCAAGTCAGTCTTTAGGTTTTTCGCCTTTCAGCCTTGTGTTTGGCCATTGTGTTCGAGGTCCTCTTGATGTGGTTCGTGAGTCTTGGGAGGGAGACGTCCCTGAGGTTAATTTATTGGATTATGTGTCTAATCTAGGCGATAAATTAACCAAGGCTTGGAAATTTGCGGGTGAAAACTTATTATGTAGCCAAAAAAGAATGAAGTTTTTCTTTGATAGGAGGTCCAAGGCACGCGACTTTACGGTAGGCGATAAAGTATTGGTTTTGTAACCCTTCCCAGGGAATCCATTGAAAGCTTCTTTTTCAGGTCCTTGGAAAATTTTGAAAAAAGTAAGTGAAGTTAACTATTTAGTGGAGACACCTCAAAGAAGGAAACCTTTTCAACTGTGTCATGTAAATATGTTGAAAGCTTATATGGAACGGGAAAAAGTCATTCCTGTGGCAACTATTGGGAACACGGTAGATTCTGAGAACAATAACCATTTTTCTTTTTCAGAGGGGGAGGGTATTGATGATAATTGTTTTAATGGATGTGAATGGCGGTCGGATAATAGAAAGTCTTTGGAAAAATTTTCGGGAGTAATTTCACATTTAGGTAAGGAAGAACAAAGGTCTTTGAAAAATTTAGTATCTAATTACAAAGAATTATTTTCGGATGTACCGGGTAGGACTTCGGTTCTTGAACATGATGTAGAGGTAGGTAGCGCCACTCCTGTGAAACAATCTCCTTACAGGTTGAATCCCTTCAAAAATGAGGTTGTAGCAAAAGAAGTGGATTATATGCTAAAACATGACCTAATTGAACCTAGCCAAAGTCCGTGGTCATCACCTGTTGTATTGGTCAAGAAATCCGACGGTGATTTCAGGTTATGTTTTGATTACCGTAAGTTGAATGAGTTATCTAAATCTGATTGTTATCCATTACCTCGAATTGAGGATTGTATTGATCGAATGGGGAAGGCCAAATACATTAGCAAATTCGATTTGTTGAAAGGTTATTGGCAAGTTCCTCTTTCAAAGCGGGCAAGGGCCCTGTCTGCTTTTGTAACACCACAGGGATTGTTTCAATGTAAAGTTATGCCGTTTGGTATGAAGAACGCGGCTGCTACCTTTCAGAGGTTAATGAATACTTTAGTCCATGGTTTAGAAGGATGTGTTGTGTATATTGATGATATTGTTATTTATAGCGATGATTGGGAAACCCATTTAAAACGTATTAGGGCACTATTTGAGGTGTTGAAAAAGGCAAATTTGGTAATTACTTTAAAGAAAAGCGATTTCGCAAAGGCGAAGGTGGTATATTTGGGTCATGAGGTTGGTAATGGTAAAGTTGCTCCTAAGCAGGCCAATATCGAAAGTATTGAAAATATGGTAGTCCCTAAATGTAGGAGGGATGTCCGAAGATTCCTTGGTTTGAGTGGGTACTACCGAAGGTTTGTTAGGAATTTTTCGGACATAGCCGATCCGTTAACAAATCTCTTGAGAAAGAATGTAGCATTTGTCTGGACGAATGAAACGCAAAGGGCTTTTGATAATTTAAAAAGAGTTTTAATTAATTTCCCTGTCTTGAGAGCTCCTGATTTTGACCTTCCTTTTTCTCTTGCCACGGATGCAAGTGACGTTGGTGTAGGAGCGGTGTTGTTGCAGAATGACGAGCAGGGAGTTTCTCATCCTGTCGCATTCTTTTCAAAAAAATTGTCCTCCGCCCAACGTAGGTATTCAACTGTGGAGAAAGAGACACTTGCGTTAATATTCGCTATTAATCATTTTCAGGTTTATCTCTCCTCCTCAGATACACCTATTAAGGTCTTGACAGACCATAATCCCCTGACCTTCATCAGCAGATACAAAAATAAAAATCAACGATTGATGAGGTGGAGTCTCATGCTGCAAGAGTGGAATTTAGAATTTTCCCACATCCCAGGAAAAGATAATATTGTTGCCGATTTTCTCTCTCGCAGCGTTGAATATTAGTTGATTGACAGAGGGCTATGCAGTTATTAAAGGTAGTATCTGTATCGTTCTAATTATGGTGTGTGTGCTGTTGAGGTGGGCACGTAGTGAGTAGAAGTAAATGTATATTTAAGATTTATTAATCATGGTTTGTTTACAGAAGACTATAATGTTCTGGGTATATGATATAGGATCTTTAAGGTTAAAAGGTGAGGGTGATCACTGGTACTTTCCAATGATTGATTAATTAGATGGGTCATGGGCTCACGGGTCTGTAGCACAACAGCCGTTTTTTAGGCGCTACAGGCTGGTGTATGAGTGGTACCCTAGACTGAGTTAAGGTTAATCTACTAAGGTTTAGAGGTGTCAGGTACGATAAGGTTTATAATAAGCTAAGAAAAGAGATAGGCACTAATCTGGTATTCTGTATTTTCAGGCTAATAATTACGCTTCATCGAGTTTGTTTGTTTGTTTGCGCAGGGGAGTCTTGTGGTGGTCTTCTCTGTGTCGTTCGGTGTGTGTGTATGTATTGGACACTATGGTGATAAGTGTGATATATAACACTGAAATAGACAGTGGTTTTTGTGATCAACATTTAATGATAGTGAGTGATGTGTATCCCTGAAAATGAACAGTGTATTGAGTGTGGAAAAGGTTATAGCTTTTGGACTATAATTACAGAATCCGGTTGTTAGTGCAATGACTCTTAATTAAGTTTATTAACGATATGAGTGATGTGAAATTTTTAGGTTGGGTACCTATTTATCAGATGGTGATGTTTTGCTTTTCTGGTTTTGGAAAGTTTACTTGTGATTAATTTAGGTTTAAGATTTTTTTTAGTATCGGTTATATATTGCTATCCTTGTGAGCTGCAAACCTTGGTACTTGCCCCCCTCTTTCCTTTTGTTTGTCATGTTTTTGCAGTTTGTTTAATAATTATTTTTGAGTGTTGGTTTAATATTTAATATTTTTGAGTGTTGGTTTAATATTTCATAATGTGATAACCTGTATGTTGTAATTCAAATCACTTAAGAAAAAAAAAAAAAAATTGGAAATTTTTTTTTTTTGGTTGAGTGAGGAGGTGTAACATTATTGCTTTAATATTTCTAAATTATTTAAGTTTTTATTAATGTATTATTGTGGTTCAGGTGTTATTTCTGTCTAAATATTATGTATTAAAATTAAGGAGATTTTTGTGGTATTTTCTTTGTCCCCTTGAGTTGACTTTGCACTCGTATTAATGTTTGGATACTATTCCACCTTTAGTGGACTTAGTACGTTATGGTGGTAAATACTATTTGATAAGTGTAGTGTTTTGTGTGGTGGTCAAAGCCAGCCATCACAATATATATATATATATATATATATATATATATATATATATATATGTATATATTATATATATATATATATATATATCTATATATATATATATATATATATATATAAATGGGTATATATATAAATATATATATATATATATATATATATATATATATATATACATAAAAATGGGTGTATATATATATATATATATATATATATATATCATCGTCATCATCTCCTAAGCCCATTGACGTAAAGGGCCTCGGTTACATTTCACCAGTCATTTCCATCTTGAGCTTTTATATGAATTTTTCTCCATTCATCAAATCCTTTTCCTATTTCATAGCCCTCAGCCATATAGTCCTTGGTCTTCCAACTCTTCTAGTGCCTTGTGGAGCTTAATTTGAAGTTTTGGAAACTAGTCTTTCCCGCAGAGGTCGAAGAGCATGCCCAGACAATCTCCATCTACCTCGAATAATCTCTCTTATAGTTTTATTTCTAATACTGGCGTGACATTTAACACCCAAAATTCTTCTGAGGGCTTTGTTCTCATATCTACAAAACCCATTTGATATTGTTTCATTGTTATACCATGGCTCGTGTCTATACAGTAACCCCTGTCTAACTAAACTGATATATAGCCTGATTTATATTTATGTAATTTCAGGTGATTTGATTTCCGAATTTCACATCGACAGATTTACTTTTTTTTTTAATATCTTAAAATTCTAAAGATCCTATATTAGATATCACAGTTCCTAACGATTTAAGTGATTTCACCTCAATAATCCTTTGTTATTCCAATGATATTTCATCTTCCATTGCATATTCCGTTCCCATCCTCTCTGTCTTTCTTTTATTTACCTTCGGCCCGTCCTCATGTGATGTTTCACACATTCTGATAAGCAAGCTTTGCAAGTTGTATGGTGTTCTGCTAATAGGGACAGTGTCATCAGCACACTCTAAGTAAGCTAATTTCCTACTACCAGTCCAGCCCTTTTCCACCATCTCCAACTGTTCTATGTATTGCAAAATCCCCGAAGAAAATAAACAACATAGGTGACAACATATTCCCTTGGAGTACTCTACTTTTCACTGGTAATTCGTCTGATAGGACTCTACGAACATTAATTTTGTACTTGCTATGCTCATAAAAGTAATTAAATTTACATATTCATAAGGAACTCCATGATAACGCATGTCACTCCAAAAAATGGGCCGGTGGACACTATTAAATGCTTTTCCATAGTCCATACATGCCATCAAAATAGGATTTCTAAATTCTACACAATACTCTACCCTTTCTAAATCTAGCTTGTTCATATATCAGTTTATCATCAATATTTTTTTCTATTCTCTTTAGAATGAACTTACCATACATTTTTATGACAACTGACGTAAGTGTGATACCTCTATAATTGTTGAAATCAGTCAGATATTTGTTTGCCATTTTCCCTAACACTCCAAGCTCTAATTCATCAGGTTTTCCCTCTTCATACCACATTCTACAAAATTATTTTGTAAGTATTCTGGGAGTTACTCCTTTCTCGGCCAATAACATCTTAGCATTTATTCAATCTTATGCAGGTCGTTCCACCTCCTGAGTTTTTTAATGATAGATTCGACTTTAAACAAACTTAATTCATTCATGGACATTTTAAGGTCTTCCTCAGCTACAGATATATCAATCAAATAATAACTTTCATATCTCCTATTCATGACCTCACTGAAGTGTTCCATCCAACGTTTCCTCTCTTCGCCTTCTGATGTTATAACATATCAATAAATTTCAATATATATATATATATATATATATATATATAGTATATATATATATATATATATATATATATGTATATATATCACTTGCACATCTTTCTCAACCTTCTAACACGGAAACCTTAGAGATTGATATATCGAACCTAGGAACGGATTTAGAGAACAGATGGTAGAAGCATTAATGAAGTACTGAACTTATGAACAATTAGCCATAATTTCAAACTCACGAATATCAAACTTCTAATTTTCATACCAAAATTCTACTTGAATGTTAGATAAAGTGTACCCTAGAGGTGCCAGTGAAGTATTGTTCTTAAAATCGATACTTTGATAACACTACTTCGTAGGCGCCCGGATACACTTGTCTATAAGGCCGTTCTGTTACAGGTGGTCGAGATAAATGTGTAGGTGATAAAGGTGTTCCTCTTTGTAAGAAGAGAATACAAGTAGGCCACCCACATAACATCATTTCTGAAGTAATCAGCAGTTTGATCAGCAAAACACTGCAAGAATTCTTTGGCATGATAAACGATTATCAAGAGTTCTTGCCAGTCATCACTACCACTCTTGACCCACCCCCTATGACTCCTCAGTGGCAAGCCAAAAAAACTTGAAGTGAGGCCCCCTTCCAGAGGTGGCCTTTGGCAATAGAAGTACTGTCCTATCAACTGCTACTGCTCTTGCTTTCTCCATGCCACGTGCCCCTCTCCTTCTCTACGCCTATACCAGTGACGTCACTACTGGTGCAGTATTTGAGTAGATGGTCATCGGAGTGCGCTACTCATTGGCCTCCTTCAGTAGAAAGCTATTGAAAGTAGATTTTAGCTGCTTTACCTTTAACCTTAAATTATTATCTATTCTTCAGTTTCGCCACTTCCTTGGGTAGCCTACACCCTCCATCATTCGCACTGACCACATGCCCCAGGTGTACACCTTCACTCGACAATCCAACGCCTGTTCTGCCTGTCAATGGCGACATTTCTCAGCTGTGGGTGAATACAACTGCACCCTTCAGTGCATCCCTGGTAAAGTAATTCCCGTTACCAACACCCTGTGAGGAAACACATTAGCTGCCATTCATCTGTGAGTGGATTACAACACCTTAGCAGAAGTCCTAGGAAAAATCTAGAGTACAAAGCCTGTTGGATATTTTGCACAATCTTCCATTGGCAACATGTCACTCTCGACAAATAAATGCCACTATCAGTACTGGTAGGTCACGCCCGTGGATTCCTGGCTCCACTCACAAACGGATGTTTGATTTAATCCATGGCCTCTCACATCCACTGTGCCAATCTACTGCACAGTTACTGAAAAGGAAGTTCATCTGGCATGGCTTTTATAATGATGCTGAGTATTGGGACTGAACCTGTACTCAATGCCAAGCTTTATGAGTGGGCACCTTTCCTTAACGTTAGCTTCGTTTTAGCAACATTCACTTGTATGTAGCAAGCCCCATACACACATCACAATAACATTGTTGACTTTTTATTGTAATTGATCACTCCACTCAGTCAGAGGCCATCACCATGCAAACTGCAACATCCGCCTCAAGTACATTGCCTTATTCTTAGGGTGGATAGTAAGATTTTGTATCACTGAGCATATTACTTTTGGCATGGGTACTACTTCCACTTCCCAATCTGATCTCCTGGGCACCACCCTACATTAGGCAACCCTACAGCCAACAGAATGACGGAATGTTTTCATCTCACCGTTAAGAAAGCTTTGATGTCACGTTGAAATGGTTCCAACTACTTTACTGATCTTCTCTGGGTCCTCCTTTGATTCAGCAACACTCCTAAAGACTCGCTAGATATTTCAGCAACTGAAATAAAGTTGTGCAACTCGTTGGTTATCCCTGCTGAATTTTTCCTTCTGTAATCTTCTACTATAATCTCCAGCACTTGAAGATGGTAGATAAATTTAGGCCCTGCCTCCAAACTTACAAGCCCCAGCGAAGCAACACTAACCAAAGGATTAAAACATATAAACACATGTCCTTGTGTGCACGAATACTTGCAAGCCACTACTGACACCTCCTTACACGAGCTCTTTCCTTGTTATCCTTCGTAAACCGAAAGCTATCTTAATTATCATTTGTAGTAAAGAAGACTCGTCTTCATTGATCGCCTAAAACCTATAGATCTCCTGCAAGATGACTGGCTACAGTTCACCTCACTAGAGCCGGGTGCCCTATTGCATATGTGTCTGTTTTAGTGTAAGAGCCACGTAATGCATGTGTATTTCATAAGCACTCATACATTGTAATGCAATTACTCTCTCTCTCTCTCTCTCTCTCTCTCTCTCTCTCTCTCTCTCTCTCTCTCTCATCTGATATTAAAAAGACCCTTTTTAAGCTTGCGATTGAATGTTGGATATTGTTAAAGTTTTTATAACATTTTTAATTATAACCGTTTTGTAATTAAGCGTGATGTGTGTTAATAAACAAGTCAAGTCAAGCCCGTTTTCTGTTAAGATCTAGTCATAGTTTGCCACTCTCCTAGTTATATACTTCTTTCTTATGAGTGCTCATGTTATATAGGACCACTATTATATATCTTAACTGAAATACAATAATGGCCTTTATTCAAAATCAAAGCTAAGGCAGACGCGTAAGCTTATCATAACTAGATTTATATAATATGATAGATACTG